>NC_133154.1:41231313-41318724 GCF_048418815.1 Hemitrygon akajei
GTCTTACAGTATGATGACACAGTATATAGCAGTGCTTTGTCCAGTTCGATGGCTGTACTCGAACTGGTGGTTGCTGGCAGCATCTTTTTGTTTTTCTCTTTTTCCTTCTTTTTGAGTTCTTCGAGCTGCATTTGTATTAACTTTCTTTGCACCTCTTCCTGCTGCTCAGCCAACCTCCGGTATTTCTCAACCGCATGGACTACGTGGTCTCTAAATACTTGTGGGGTCATTGACGTCAGCCCAACCACTTCCTCCAGTTTGGATTTTACTTGTGGAGGCAATGCATCCAAAATGCTATGTCGGAACAGTGAGGTCATAAATAAGCTATTCTCCACCTCTTGCTCAGTCTCCAGTCTCCACCTTTTCAACTACCGGTAGTTTTCTACGTAGGCTGCTGGGTTTTCAGTGTCTCCCAGTGGATCCCCTTTTAAGGCTTTGGGGTCCACTTTGGGTGGATAAAGCTTTCTGAGGGCCTGCCATACCCTCTGCCTCACTCTGTCAAACCCATCTCCATCAGTTCTTGGGTCGTTCGAGTTTACTATGCCAGCCATTTCCATTAGTTCGTTAAATCTGGAGGTTCCCATCAACCTTATCAACAGTGCCTTCAAATCTCCTATAGCCAATAATTGTCCCGCTGTTTCTTCTTCAAAGGCTCTAATCCATTTCCCTGCTCCTTCATGTAGATTGGGCAGAGTGTTTTTCAGCCCTTCTAGGTCCTGGGATCCCCAAGGGATATACTGCACTTGTCCTGATCCTTTTACTAACAACGGCATCATTCTTCCTCCTTCTTCCCACCTGCCCTGGCTTTCCTCCTCACCTGACTCCCCATCTGTTTCAGGGTATGTCTTTACTGCCTCCCACACAAATGTCTCCGGGGTCCTCTTCTTCCCTCGGTCTCCCTGTGGAGTCCTTCCTTTCTGTCTTGATTCAATACTTGGTCGGCCCCTGGAGTATTTTTCGCATCTCTTCTGGCAATCCCCTCTCAGTAACTTATCTGGCTCACTCTCTACTTCCGCAAGTTGCTCCCCGACCACCTCCTTCTGCTCTTCTAGGCTTCTGCCTCCTACCTCTTCCCACAAATTCTCTCATCCTCTCTCTCTCCACTTAACTCTTGCTCCTCCAATGAGTCACCTTCTCTTTCTTCCTGTCCGTGTCTGTACACCTGTGGCAGGGACTCCTCATGATCCTTACTCGTGCTTGATTCCCTTCCCTCTTGTGTTTCTCCAAGACTCTCATCTCCTATCTTTTTTCCACTTCCTCTTGAATGCCTCATCTCTTCCTGCCCTGATGAGCCACTTTCCTTTCTAGTCTGTTTATTTCTATAGTATAACCAATACTCCTCATACTCCTTTTCCTCTCTTAAGTATTTCATCGGTTCAATCCCTTCTTCCATTTCTCTCTGTGCCTGTTCCACCTTTATCCTTTCTGCCTGTATCTCCTTCCATATCGCCGCTTTTTCCTTCTCGTATTGTTTTTTCTCCTCCTCATTATCCCAAACTTGGACTTCTCCCTGCATGTTTACTGTTCCTGTCAGCAGGGGGCACTGCTTAGGGGTTCCTTCCTCATTATAGGGAGGGGGCTTTACTGTTTCTTTCACATCCGGGTACGGAGCGGAAGCCAGCTTCTCACTGTACCTTCCTCTCTCTCTAACAGGCAGTTTCTCCAGCACCTTAGTGTTTTCCTCGCTTGTAATCTGTAAGATTCAAAATTAAGATGTGCGTTTCTGACAGGTCCGGGTTAAAGTCAAAGGACAAATGTGATTTAATTATGTTTAGGGACAAATGTGATTTAATTATGTCTGGGTTAAAGTCTGTAAACAAGTGTGATCTAATTATGAATGCAGAAGCCTTGACAAAATTAACTGTTTGTGGAATCATTGAAGTCCTGAGATATGGACTATTGTTTTACAGAAACGTGTAAAAAAACAACTCCAAATATGGAATGGGAAAACACTGTGTACCTCCCGAGTCAGGGAGGGGAGGGGTAAGGAAGAAGGATAAAACCTGCTGCCCTGTAAGGTTCAGGGTTCCCTTCTCTGAAGGGGCCCAGCTCTGCAGAACTGTTAATAAACTTTGTTTCCTTGAATTTGTCTTGAAGCCATTATTCGGGAGCGTGACTCGTTTCTGACAACTTGGGGGCTCGTCCGGGATCCACACTCCAGCCGTGAGGGGGGCAAGGAAGGACATCGGAGAAGGTGCACCCTGCCGAGTTCGGCAGTCCCTGATTCCTTGCTCATCGCCCCGCACGGCTTGAGCGAGTGATATCCGGCGGACTCAAGGAAACAAAGAGGGGTTGTCGAGGCAGTTGAGACAGTGAGCGATCGAGTAATTTCTGTGCACAGGACCCAGGTAAGAAATTGAATTCCTGTAGAGACGTAGTACACAAGAATCGTGGAACTGCGGGGTTCCTACAGGTGATTTCTCCTGTAGAGACGTAGTACACGAGAATTGTGGAACTGCGGGGTTCCTGCAAGTGATTTCTCCTGTAGAGACGTAGTACACGAGAATTGTGGAACTGATTCTTCCTGTAGAGACGTAGTACACGAGGTGATTCTTCCTGTAGAGACGTTGTACACGAGAATTATGGAACTGCGGGGTGCCTGCAGGTGAATTCCTGGGCGATCGCGGGAATACAGGTTCCGGAATTGGACAGGAGTGACCAAGCTAGGTGGGTCACATTCAAATTAAATTCCTGCAGAGACGTAGTGCACGAGAATTGTGGAATTACGGGGTGCCTGCGGGTGGATTGGAACCGAGCAAGTCCTCGAGATGGGGAATAAGGGGTCTAAGAGAGAAAAGGGTAAAGGAAATCCAGGCGCCAATGATGAAAAATACCCCGGGGTACCCCCTGATAGTCCGTTGGGACGGATGTTAGAAAATTGGGATTATGGGAGGCGAAAAGGGAAGTCAAAGAAAAAATGATACAGTACTGTGAATTCTGGTCCCGCCAGCCGATCCAAGGGTCGGCTGTGTGATGGCCTAAGTTTGGGTCTAGCGAGGATTGGGTACAACAAGCCCTTAATCTGTACGTGAATTCAAAACCTAACGTTAAACCCGAAGAAAGTGATTATGCCCTATGCTGGTTACCAACGACAAATAGTTATAAATTGAAAACGATAAATGAAGGGGGACAGAAAAAGAATACATGGGAGGTGCTCGACCACCTGCCACCCCATATGTGCCCCCTACCGCTCCGCAAATCGAAGACCCTGAGACGGAGGTTGGCCAACAGCTGATTCGTGTTGAATTTGTATCGAAAGCATGGCCAGAAAAAAAAAACTGGAAAAACTAGAAGATTGGAATACTAAACCCTTAAGTGAACTACTTAGGGAGGCACAGAAAGTGTTTGTAAGAAGGGATGAAGAGAAGCAGAAGACGGCAAGGATAATGGTCCAGACAGTGCGACAAGTAACCTCAGATAGTAGAGAGAGAGACGGGGACCATGGTTGGATCGAGGTAGTAGCCAGGAGCAAGGAGGAGGGCTAAGGAAGGCTTTAAGATGTTTTCACTGCAACGAAGAAGGACACTTCAGGCGCGAGTGCCCCAGATACCGACGGGAAGTGCGCTCGTACGCTATGATGGAAGATGAAGACTAGGGAGGTCGGGGGTTCCACCCCTTGGGGATGAATTATCGGCAGGAACCCCTGGTAAATTTAAAAGTAGGTCCCCAAGGGTCAGATACAACCTTTATGGTAGATTCGGGTGCCGAAAGATCTAGCGTAATCCAGATACCTCCTGGCGCCTGAACCGGAACAAAGGTAATGGGAGTATCCGGTATTGGAGGCAAAATAATACAAGTACCTGTTATAGAAAACGTGAAAATTGAACATGAGGATAGGGTAACGGGTCAGGACCTACTTTTGTTACCCTCTGCGAGATTCAACTTGCTCGGGCGGGATCTGCAAGTCAGGCTAGGCATCGGGACTGTGCCCAGGAACGGGAAGATAATGGTACAGCTGTTTGCCCTCAGGGAAGAAGACGATAGGAAAATAAGCCCGGAGGTATGGTACCAGGAAGGGAACCGGGGGGGTTTGAATGTCCCCCCTTGCAAATCTCACTATTACCTAACAGTTCGCCAGTACGGAGAAAACAGTACCCTATTTCAATGGAAGGAAGAAAAGGGCTGCAGCCGGTGATTGAAGGACTGATCGCTGACGGACTACTGGAGGAATGTATGTCACCGTATAATACCCCAATACTCCCGGTGCGAAAGCCAGATGGGACTTATCGGATGGTACAAGACCTGCGGGGCCTAAATGCAGTAGTCCAAACCCGATACTCGGTAGTGCCCAACCATTACACACTGATGAGTAAGATCTCCCCTGACCATGAATGGTTCAGTGTAATAGATCTAAAAGATGCCTTCTGGAGTTGCCCGCTAGAAGAGAGCAGTCGTGACATGTTTGCGTTTGAATGGGAAAATCCTACGACGGGGCGGAAAAGACAACTCCGGTGGACGGTCCTGCCACAGGGGTTCACCAAATCACCTAACCTATTTGGGCAGGTCTTGGAGCAAGTACTAGCAGAATTTCAATGTGCTCCAGAGAGCCAACTGCTACAGTATGTGGACGATCTATTACTATCCGGGCCAACACAGGAAGGGGTGCAGGAAGACACCATCAGACTACTGAACTTCCTGGGGAAGCAGGGGCTACGGGTCTCAAAGAAAAAGTTACAATTTGTAGAAAAGGAAGTAAGGTATCTGGGACACCGGGTCAGTAAAGGACAGCGATGCATTACCCCAGAAAGGATAGCTGGAATAACGGGAATGTCACTACCACGTACCAAGAAGGAGATACGCACCAGTTAATTTGCGATGCACTTGATATCGAATGGAAGTACCATACCCCGTGGCATCCCCAGAGTTCGGGAAGAGTAGAACGAATGAACAGCACCCTAAAGGCACAACTGACCAAGTTGATGTTAGAAACCAAACTACCATGGACTAAGTGTCTCCCTATTGCCCTTTTAAGAATACGAACAGCGCCCCGCAAGGACATAGGAATATCCCCATATGAGATGTTGTTCGGACTCCCGTATTGGAATAAGGTGGAAGGGTACCCCACGCTACAAGGGGGTGATATCTTTGTAAGGGACTATTTACTGGCACTGTCCTGTTCCTTTGCAGAACTGCGGAAAAAGGGTCTCTTGGCCCAGACTCCGCTGCTCGATTTTGCTTTACATCAGATCGTGCCTGGAGATTGGGTTCTGGTAAGGACCTGGAAGCCGGAGAAGTTACAGCCACAGTGGGAAGGCCCTTTCCAGGTCCTGCTAACAACAGAGGCGGCTGTACGGACAAAAGAAAAAGGGTGGACACACGCATCCAGGGTAAAAGGACCGGTGAAGCCCGAAAGCCGCACTGAGTGGACCTGTGTTCCCGGTGAAGAACCGATGGTGGTGAGGCTAAAAAGGCAGCAAAAATGAACTCTATGTGGACTGTAACATTATTGACTGTAATATATTTGATTCTACATGTCGGGGAAATTGAAGGGAAATGTGACAAGTGCAGAACCGTGGTATGAGTGGGGCAGAGGGTGTTCCCAGGATCATTTGTGTCCCACTCGCATGTGAATGATCGATGCTATGATCTAAGCAAGAGAGAAACATGTTGGGAGAATAGTAAACCTTATTACCAAGTCTATAATAAAGGATACATGGGACAGGGGGGGACCATGAGAAGTCGCAGCTGTCCCAGGAAAGACCGGAGTTCTTCCTCCTGCATCAGGAGGGTGACCGGAAGCTGGGAATTAAGCTGTTTGATTCATTAAGGAGAGAAACACGGGAGATAAAGGTGGGCGAGTGGGGTGATGAGTGGCCACCGGCTCGCATCATTGAATACTATGGGCCAGCGACCTGGGCCCAGGATGGGTCGTGGGGGTATCGCACTCCTGTCTACATGTTAAACCGAATTATTAGACTGCAGGCGGTGGTGGAAGTGATAACCAATCAAACGGCACTGGCATTGGAGCTGTTGGCAAAACAGCAGAGTCAGATGCGAACAGCAATATACCAGAACAGGCTGGCTGTGGATTACCTATTGGCCTCTGAAGGCGGGGTATGTGGGAAGTTCAATCTTACAAACTGTTGCCTTAAGATAGACGACAGTGGAAAGGCCGTGTTAAAAATATCCGACAAAATTCGGAAACTGGCCCACGTGCCAGTACAAACCTGGAGATCCCTGGGGAACATGAGTTGGCTAGACGGGCTACTGGGAGGTAGTTGGTGGCGCACCGCTCTCCTAGTAGCAGGCGGGGGTCTAATGATTCTCTTACTTTTGCCGTGTTTGATTCCTTGTATACGAACACTGATCAGGCGCAGTATATTCCAGCTCCAGGCAGTAGCGATACCCCATCATGGGACAAACGAGCTAAAACTTATGCTATTAAAGAAAAAGGGTGGTGGGCCCCCTGGGAGTGAGAGAAATGCTAGCTGAAACGCACATCTTAAAAAGAAAAAGGGTGGTATTGTAAGATTCAAAATTAAGATGTGCGTTTCTGACAGGTCCGGGTTAAAGTCAAAGGACAAATGTGATTTAATTATGTTTAGGGACAAATGTGATTTAATTATGTCTGGGTTAAAGTCTGTAAACAAGTGTGATCTAATTATGAATGCAGAAGCCTTGACAAAATTAACTGTTTGTGGAATCATTGAAGTCCTGAGATATGGACTATTGTTTTACAGAAACGTGTAAAAAAACAACTCCAAATATGGAATGGGAAAACACTGTGTACCTCCTGAGTCAGGGAGGGGGGTGATAAGGAAGAAGGATAAAACCTGCTGCCCTGTAAGGTTCAGGGTTCCCTTCTCTGAAGGGGCCCAGCTCTGCAGAACTGTTAATAAACTTTGTTTCCTTGAATTTGTCTTGAAGCCATTATTCAGGAGCATGGCTCGTTTCTGACATAATCTATATTCTACCTGTCCTCCTCAGCCTTTCTCCCTCCGTTCTGAGGAGTTTTAGCACTTCCATTTCTTGTTCTCTTTTTTGCCCTCTTTTCTTAGATTTATCTTTTGGTTTGTAATTTTTAATTAGTCCCTCCATTTCTTCGCACAAACATACATCAAACGTTCCTTCTCTTGGCCACTTTGTGACCAGGTTTTTGGTTCTTTTTTCCCATTTTTCTGAAGTTTTTGTGATCTCATATTTATTTATCGGGATTTTTTTTGCTCAGAATCTCTACTGCCGTTCCTTTACCTTTCATGTTATTCTCTCTTTTAAGGTATTTCAGAGATTCACAGTTCGTTTACTGGATAATATTATTTACTCTAATTCTATGCCTAGTCTATCGTCTATCTACCAGCGCTTTAAACTATATATTGGACTGTCCTTGTTTCCTATTCTGTCCTGCCCATACAGACCTCTATTCACTTTCTCTTTGCACCTCGTCTGTTCAGACCCTTATCTCTTAAGGCGGTATCCACGAGGATTTTCTCTATTTTCCTTTCCCTGCCCGTTCAGCCCTTCGTTTCATACGAAGCGGTACCCACGTGGACTTTTTCTTAACTTAACTTACTCTAATTCTATGCCTAGTCTATTCTGTTCTGCCCGTGCAGACCTCTATTCAGAGCGGTACCCACAGAACTTGCTCTTTGCACCTCGTCTGTTCAGACCCTTATCTCTTAAGGCGGTATCCACGAGGATTTTCTCTATTTTCCTTTCCCTGCCCGTTCAGCCCTTCATTTCATACGAAGCGGTATCCACAGGGACTTACCAACACCACGTGGAATTTTTCTTAACTTAACTTCTTATTAACTTATTTGTACTTACCCTCACTGCAGTGTTCTTGATCAATCCTCTGAGCCTCCTGTTAACCCCCAATTCTACCAGATTCTTTGGATCGGAGAGACACTTTGGCAGAGATTCCACACTTCTGAGACTCCAAGACCTCCCCAAAGCCAACAGAATTCTTAGTCCAAATTGTTGCAAAAAGCGCTTACCTTTTGTTTGGGTGCACCCTTAACTCTGTTAGCCTTGTGGGGGTCCCTAGAGGACTGGGAAGCGTCTCCAATCTGCCGTTTCCTTTCCGCGGGTCTCTTTCCGGTCCTGCCGCGGTCGCCAATTTTGTCGTGGTTTCTCGTGCCCCACAAATGACCAGGAGACGCGGAAGATTCTTCAAGAAGGGTTAAACTTTAATTTGCAAATCAAAGCTGAGACAGTCATTGAGCTAGTCGCTGATTGCCCGCCGATCCTCGGACACAGCATTTTTTATAGCAATCTCCTGGTCCAGTTGCATTAGCATATGTAATTGGTCTATAGTTGCGTATCACACGTACCACACGTACATCTTGCCACTATTGTTTTTATCCATTGACTTAATCATGTTCTAATCTACATCTCTTAGCTACCTCTCATTAACACACCAGTGTCTTCTACATTCTTAAGATTTCATTCTCCTACTAAATTGAGTACATGCATATCAAATAGCAAGTTTCAAAACTGACTTCATAGTTTTGGTTACACAGCAAAATTTATACTTTTATACTCCAATACAACCAGATGCTCCCTTGGGAGGAGGGGTACCTTCCTTACCAGCACTTTGTTCTGCACATCAAACTGAAAGACATTCAGCCTGTTGGGGAGTGAAGCATCCTGGTTACTGACACGTAGGGTAGACTTGTAGTCTGTAATCCTCTGAATTCCCCACCACTTGTGCCTCGTGTCTCTGGAAGTGGTTGTATATTCTCTGAGAATGCTCCCATTTCACCTTCCTGCAGCAGGAAAGTACAGTTTTTGTTTCCATGACAGCTATCATATCTCCTAATCTAAAAGCAGCATCACGATCCCTCAGCCTAGCATGGACCTCTGCAGTAAGCCATGGCTTCTGATTTGCCTTCACCCAGATGTGTTTCACGATGGTAACCTCCTCAGAACACTTCTCTAAGTAGCTACTCACAGAATACTTGAGGTTAATATGGTTGCCACAGGTGGCAGCCTACCTGAACATTCTCCAGTTTATATTTTCAAAGCAGTCCTGCAGTGCAGAGATGTCACTGTCTCGATCTCACTGTCATCACTGTCGTGATGAAGCCAAACTCAGGTTGGAGGAACAACACCTTATATTCCATCTGGGTAGCCTCCAACCTGATGCATGAACATTGATTTCTTGAACTTCTGGTATTGTTCCCCCCCCCCCCCTCCCATTCCCCATCCCCTTTTCCCTCTCTCAACTTATCTCCTTGCCTGTCCATTGCCTCCCTTTGGTGCTCCTCCCCTGCCTCTTCTTTCTTCCATGGCCTTCTGTTCCCTCCTGTCAGACTCCCCCTTCTCCAGCCCTCTATCTCTTTCATCAATCGACTTTCAGCTCTCTACTTCATTGCTTCCCCTTCTGGTTTCACCAATCACTTTGTGTTTCTCTCTCCCCTCCCCCATCTTTCAAATCTACTCCTCGGCTTTTTTTCTCCAGAAGGATCTCGGCCTGAAATGTTGACTTCCTCCTCCCGAAACCCTTCATCTGGATGGTCCCATCTGGTATGAAGCTAATAATCCATGAGAATGAGCACGCAGATGTTCCTCATCTTGCTAGTTCAGTCTCAGGCGCAAGCAGTCCAGTTTATTTTCAAGTGAGCCGGCCTGGCTTCAATCTATGTCACTTCTGGACTCCAGCTCGCATACCCCACTTTTCAATGCCAGGCATTCAACGTCCTGATGAAGGGTCCTGGCCTGAGATGCCAACTATTTACACTTTTCCACAAATGCTGCCCAGCCTGCTGAGCTCCTCCAGCATTTTGTGTACATTGCTTGGATTTCCAGCATCTGCAGATTTCCTTGTGTCTACCAGATTCACTCTTGTGATTCTGGTTAACTACCTGATATCACTACCAGATAACTACCAATATCTCTTTCCTCAGCTTAGAGATTTGGGGGGACAATGAACATGTCAGACATAACCACATTCAGCTCATCTTCTTCTTCAATCTGCAGAAAGTCATGCAGGAAATTCAAGGGAAACTTTTACACCCACAGATTGGTGATTACCGTACTTGGAATCCATCACCACAGGGAGAGTGAGAGGTGAACAGCAGGGAAGAATTTAAAAGGACCACCGTGACACAGAAAGACTGGCAGGGATCAGCTGGGCAGAGTTAACTCTCTATTGTACACTGGGTGTGTTGTAGGTTCACTGAGTACCTGAGACAGAGTTTAAAATAAAACTGATTTATTTGTCAGAGATCCAGAATATTAAACTCCAGTTAAATGTGAACATCAGCAGAAACGCCTCCCAGTCCTAGTGACCTGAGTGCAGAACTGGGTGTGATGAGCAGCAGCAATAACTGCAGAGTTCAACAGCAACTTGTGAACTTGCCTCTGGATTCAGTAACTGTGATGGTTAAATATCCAGCAAGCAGCTTATTTAAACCTTTTCCCCAGTGTGAACTCCATAGTGCTTCCGAAGGTCAAATGACTGATTGAATCCCCTCCCACAGTCTGAGCAAGTGAACTGCATCTCCCCAGTGTAAACTGACTGGTGTGTCTATAGGTGGATTGACAGAGTGAATCTCTTCCCACAGTCTGAGCAGGTGAACAGCCTCTCCACAGTGTGAACTTGCAGATGTTGCTTCAGGTCAGATGACTGAGTGAGTCCCTTCCCACAGTCTGAGCAGATAAATGGTTTACTTCTCTCCATTGTGAACTCGCTGGTGTGCCCTTAAGTTAGATAACTGAGTGGATTCCTTCCCAGTATGAGCAGGTGAACTAACTGGTGTATCCATCAGTGGGATGACTGAATGAATCTATAGACTGAGCTGGTGAACAGCCTCTCTCTCGCGTGTACTCACTCGTGTTTCTGTAGATGCGACGACAGAGTGAATCACTTCCCATAGTTTGAACAGATGAACAGTCTCTCCCCAGTGAGACTTGCTCATGTGTCAGCAGCTCAGATGTGAATCCCTCCCCACACAAGGAACAACCTCTGTTAAGTCTCTGTGCCTTGTCAGCTCACTGGTGCATCCACAGGTCAGCTGAGTGAGTGAATCTCCTGCAACAGATAGAGCAAGTGAACAGCCTCTCACTGCTGTGAAATTTCTGTCATATCATCAGCTTGGATGACAGAGTGAATCGTTTCAAATCAACAAATGCTGGTGTGTTCTCTGCACCCCGGTTCCATTGGATTTCAAAGAGAAAATTTCATTTCAGGCACAAGGCGCTTTCCCAGCTGGGATGAGATACTTCTTCATCTCCTAGGATCAACAAGATACAGTGGTGTTATAAAGAAAATATCTGGTCACTCCATAAATATCTGGATAGAGCCATTACAACAGATGTGTTGTTGTGTTTGAGATTCCTGTACACAGATTCTTAGTCATTGCTAACCTGTAAAAAGATTTACAAAAGGCATCAATGGGTTAAGGGCGGATTTCAGATGAGATCATTTTAGTCTCTATGGTGACTAAACATCACACTGTTACAGTGAGGTTCAACTGACTGTTTTTCTGTCTGTGTCAGACTGGGCCATTCCTGCCCATCTTCAATCTGTGACGTCTTCGGTCTGTTTGACTCTCTCCATTAGTATTATTTCAAGTTTTGGTCAAGTCCCACAGCGCTACAAAGAGCACATGATATTACATGGCTGATCCTGGACTTTCTAATTACTCTGACCCACTCCCCCACCCCCCAAGCTGACTGACGGTGGTGAATTCATCGACGGTAATGACAACGAATGTGAAGGGAAGGGCAATTGTCTTTCCCATTGGATTGTGGCACCTTTGTGATATGAAAGCTACAGGTCACTTGTTACCCAGGAGAAAGGTGTTTGATATCATTATGTACCCAGAGACAATGGTACAAAACATGTTCTCAAAGATCCAGAGAAAGAGTTAAAACAAAGTAATTTTCTCAAGAATTAAATATGATGGAAGGATGTTGTTTTCTTTCCCTCATGCAGCACTGGTTTGAAATTTTCATTGACTGGAAGGTAAACTCTTCATTCAAAGTTTACTCAGAAGTATATTTTTGTTCTGAATTCCTAATCCTTGGATTTAGATAGCTAGACTTTGGCAGTGTCTCACAGATCAGGTTAGGGGACAGGACAGGGGGATGGCAGATAAGCAGCAGGGTGTTTGGGGATAGTGGACTGATGGGGATAGTCGGTAGTGAATAGGAAAATGGGGAATGAGGGAGGGGGAGGATGGATTGGGGATGGGGTACGGCAGATGCCAGATAGGTGGTAGGGGACAGGAAGATAGGAGGATAGGCAGTAGGGTGTTTGGGGATAGTGGACTGATGGGGATAGTCGGTAGTGAATAGGAAAATGGGGAATGAGGGAGGGGGAGGATGGATTGGGGATGGGGTACGGCAGATGCCAGATAGGTGGTAGGGGACAGGGAACAGGGACAGGAAGATAGGAGGATAGGCAGTAGGGTGTTTGGGGATAGTGGACTGATGGGGATAGTCGGTAGTGAATAGGAAAATGGGGAATGAGGGAGGGGGAGGATGGATTGGGGATGGGGTACGGCAGATGCCAGATAGGTGGTAGGGGACAGGGAACAGGGACAGGAAGATAGGAGGATAGGCAGTAGGGTGTTTGGGGATAGTGGACTGATGGGGATAGTCGGTAGTGAATAGGAAAATGGGGAATGAGGGAGGGGGAGGATGGATTGGGGATGGGGTACGGCAGATGCCAGATAGGTGGTAGGGGACAGGGAACAGGGACAGGAAGATAGGAGGATAGGCAGTAGGGTGTTTGGGGTTAGTGGGCTGGTGGCTGAAGGTCGTGGGATATGTGGATAGTGGGTAACAGATAGGAGAATGGGGTTTAGGGGATGGAGATGGAGGATGGGGGAGGGTGATAGGGGAGAGGGGATTGGGTTGGGGAATAGAGTGATAAGGGATATGGTATGCAGTTAGGGGACGGGGATGGGGAACATTGGACGGGGACAGGGTTTAGGAGGATATGGGGCAGGGGAGAGGAAGATAGGAGGACAGGGAGATGGTGAATAAGTGGTAGGGTATTTGGGTATAGTAGACTGGTCGCTGAAGGACGTGGGATATGGGGGTAGTGGGTAGCCGATATGAGGATGGGGGTTAGTGAATGGAGATGGAGGGTGGGAAAGGGGAGATAGGGGCATAGGAATAAAGGCATAGGGGATAGGGAGATGATGGGTGGGTGTATGTTGGGGGATGGGGATGGGAATACTGATGAGGATGTGGGATGAGGGAATGGGGAAGAGGGGATAGTGAGGAGGAGAGAATGGTGGGTGGAGGGGGATGGTGGGAGAAAGAGGGGATGGGGGCTGAGAAGTGGGTGGGTGGAGCTGTGTACTGGGGATGGGAATGGGATATGGGGGTTGGTAAGTGGGAGATTTGGGAGCAGGGAATGGTGAAAGGGGTAGAGTGGATAGGAGATGGGGATAAAGCAATTGGGGATAGAGGAAGAGGGTGATGAGGGAATGGGAGGAGGGAGGTGGGAGATGAGGCACAAGGGAAAATGACTGGGGGGTTGGGAGGTAGGAAATGAGGTGGGGTTAAACGTATTGGGGTATAGGGTATAGGGATATAGAGGATTGAGTTACGAGTTCAGATTTACGGGATCAGGGATCGAGGTTAGGAGATTGGGGATAGGGCATACTGGACAGGAAATAGAGGATAGGGGATAGGTTACATGGGATAGACTATAGAGGGATGAGGGATGAGTGGTAGGTGATAGAGGATAGGGTATAGCCAATAGGTGATGGGGGGTTGGGCATAGGGGATAGCGGAAAGGGGCAGTGGATAGAGCATTGGAGAATAGGGGATAGCAGTTGGGGGAAAGGGTATGGGAGATAGGGGATGTAGAATGGGTGATTGGGGATAGGGGATGTAGAATGGGTGATTGGGGATAGGGGATGTAGAATGGGTGATTGGAGATAGGGGATGTAGAATGGGTGATTGGGGATAGGGGATGTAGAATGGGTGATTGGGGATAGGGGATGTAGAATGGGTGATTGGGGATAGGGGATGTAGAATGGGTGATTGGGGATAGGGGATGTAGAATGGGTGATTGGGGATAGGGGATGTAGAATGGGTGATTGGGGATAGGGGATGTAGAATGGGTGATTGGGGATAGGGGATGTAGAATGGGTGATTGGGAGATAGGGGATGTAGAATGGGTGATTGGGAGATAGGGGATGTAGAATGGGTGATTGGGGATAGGGGATGTAGAATGGGTGATTGGGGATAGGGGATGTAGAATGGGTGATTGGGGATAGGGGATGTAGAATGGGTGATTGGGGATAGGGGATGTAGAATGGGTGATTGGGGATAGGGGATGTAGAATGGGTGATTGGGGATAGGGGATGTAGAATGGGTGATTGGGGATAGGGGATGTAGAATGGGTGATTGGGGATAGGGGATGTAGAATGGGTGATTGGGAGATAGGGGATGTAGAATGGGTGATTGGGAGATAGGGGATGTAGAATGGGTGATTGGGGATAGGGGATGTAGAATGGGTGATTGGGGATAGGGGATGTAGAATGGGTGATTGGGGATAGGGGATGTAGAATGGGTGATTGGGGATAGGGGATGTAGAATGGGTGATTGGAGATAGGGGATGTAGAATGGGTGATTGGGAGATAGGGGATGTAGAATGGGTGATTGGGAGATAGGGGATGTAGAATGGGTGATTGGGGATAGGGGATGTAGAATGGGTGATTGGAGATAGGGGATGTAGAATGGGTGATTGGGGATAGGGGATGTAGAATGGGTGATTGGAGATAGGGGATGTAGAATGGGTGATTGGGAGATAGGGGATGTAGAATGGGTGATTGGGGATAGGGGATGTAGAATGGGTGATTGGGGATAGGGGATGTAGAATGGGTGATTGGGGATAGGGGATGTAGAATGGGTGATTGGAGATAGGGGATGTAGAATGGGTGATTGGAGATAGGGGATGTAGAATGGGTGATTGGGGATAGGGGATGTAGAATGGGTGATTGGGGATAGGGGATGTAGAATGGGAGATTGGGGATAGGGGATGTAGAATGGGTGATTGGAGATAGGGGATGTAGAATGGGTGATTGGAGATAGGGGATGTAGAATGGGTGATTGGGAGATAGGGGATGTAGAATGGGTGATTGGGGATAGGGGATGTAGAATGGGTGATTGGGGATAGGGGATGTAGAATGGGTGACTGGAGATAGGGGATGTAGAATGGGTGATTGGGGATAGGGGATGTAGAATGGGTGACTGGGGATAGGGGATGTAGAATGGGTGACTGGAGATAGGGGATGTAGAATGGGTGATTGGGGATAGGGGATGTAGAATGGGTGATTGGGAGATAGGGGATGTAGAATGGGTGATTGGGGATAGGGGATGTAGAATGGGTGATTGGGAGATAGGGGATGTAGAATGGGTGATTGGGGATAGGGGATGTAGAATGGGTGACTGGGGATAGGGGATGTAGAATGGGTGACTGGAGATAGGGGATGTAGAATGGGTGATTGGGAGATAGGGGATGTAGAATGGGTGATTGGGGATAGGGGATGTAGAATGGGTGATTGGGGATAGGGGATGTAGAATGGGTGATTGGGGATAGGGGATGTAGAATGGGTGATTGGGGATAGGGGATGTAGAATGGGTGATTGGGGATAGGGGATGTAGAATGGGTGATTGGGGATAGGGGATGTAGAATGGGTGATTGGAGATAGGGGATGTAGAATGAGTGATTGGGGATAGGGGATGTAGAATGGGTGATTGGGGATAGGGGATGTAGAATGGGTGATTGGGAGATAGGGGATGTAGAATGGGTGATTGGGGATAGGGGATGTAGAATGGGTGATTGGGGATAGGGGATGTAGAATGGGTGATTGGGGATAGGGGATGTAGAATGGGTGATTGGGGATAGGGGATGTAGAATGGGTGATTGGGGATAGGGGATGTAGAATGGGTGATTGGGAGATAGGGGATGTAGAATGGGTGATTGGGGATAGGGGATGTAGAATGGGTGATTGGGAGATAGGGGATGTAGAATGGGTGATTGGGGATAGGGGATGTAGAATGGGTGATTGGGGATAGGGGATGTAGAATGGGTGATTGGAGATAGGGGATGTAGAATGGGTGATTGGGGATAGGGGATGTAGAATGGGTGATTGGGAGATAGGGGATGTAGAATGGGTGATTGGAGATAGGGGATGTAGAATGGGTGATTGGGGATAGGGGATAATGGATTGGGGACTGGGTTGGGTTTTGGGGGATGGGGTAGAAGGAATGCAGGTTAGGGAGAGAGGGGAATGGGGAAAGGATGATGGGGACAGGCAATGGGGAAGGGTATATGGCATAGGGATAGGGGGATCAGTGATTGGGGACTAAAGATAAGGGGCTATGGGATAGTGGCATGGGGGAAAGGGGGATAGGGTGTTCCTGTCTGCACAATTCTGGCCAACTTCTCTTTCATGCCTCTGTAATTCCCTTTACTCCACTGAATAATGATACATCTGACTTTAGGAGCATAGAACATTACAGCACAGAAAAAGGCCTTTTGGCCCTTCTTGGCTGTGTTGAACAATTTTTCTGCCTAGTCCCACTGACCTGCACCTGGCCCATATCCCTCCAAACCCCTCTCATCCATGTACCTGTCCACGTTTTTCTTAAATATTAAAAGTGAGCCCACATTCACCACTTCATCTGGCAGCTCATTCCACACACCCACCACTCTCTGTGTGAAGAAGCCCTGCCAATGTTCCCTTTAAACTTTTCCCCCTTCACCCTTAACCCATGTCCTCTGGTTTTTTTCTCCCCCAGCCTCAGTGGAAAAAGCCTGCTTGCATTCACTCTATCTATACCCATCATAATTTTATATACCTCTATCAAATCTCCCCTCATTCTTCTACGCTCCAGGGAATAAAGTCCTAACCTATTCAACCTTTCTCTGTAACTCAGTTTATCAAGTCCCGGAAACATCCTTGTAAACCTTCTCTGCACTCTTTCAAACTTATTAATATCCTTCCTGTAATTTGGTGACCAAAACTGCACACAATACCCCAAATATGTTCTCACCAATACCTTATAGAACCTCACCATAACATTCCAACTCTTATACTCAATACTTTGATTTATAAAGGCCAATTTACCAAAAGCTCTCTTTACGACCCTATCTACCTGTGTTGCCACTTTTAGGGAATTTTGTATCTGCATTCCCAGATCCCTCTGCTCTACTGCACTCCTCAGTGCCCTACCATTTACCTTGTATGTTCTACCTTGGTTTGTCCTTCCAAAGTGCAATACCTCACACTTATCTGTTTTAAGCTCCATCTGCCATTTTTCAGCCCATTTTTCCAGCTGGTCCAAACTCCTCTGCAAGCTTTGAAAACCTTCCTCACTGTCCACTAGACCTCCAATTTTTGTATCATCGATAAATTTGCTAATCCAATTTACCACATTATCATCCAGATCATTGATATAGATGACAAATAACAATGGACCCAGCTCTGATCCCTGTGGCACACTACTAGTCACAAGCCTCCACTCACAGAAGCAATCCTCCACTACCACTCTCTGACTTCTCCCATTGAGCAAATGTATAATTCAATTTACTACCTCACCATGTATACCTAGCGACTGAATCTTCCTAACTAACCTCCCATGCGGGACCTTGTCAAAGGCCTTACTGAAGTCCATGTAGACAACATCCACTGCCTTCCCTTCATCCACTTTCCTGGTAACCTCCTCGAAAAACTCTAACAGATTGGTTAAACATGACCTACCACGCACAAAGCCATGTTGACTCTTCCTAATAAGTCCCTGTCTATCCAAATACTTGTAGATCCTATCTCTTAGTATTCCTTCCAATAATTTACCTACTACCAACATCAAACTTACCGGCCTATAATTTCCCGGATTACTTTTACAGCCTTTTTTTAAACAACGGAACAACATGAGCTATCCTCCAATCCTCCGGCACCTCACCCGTGTATACCGACATTTTAAATACATCTGCCAGGGCCCCTGCAATTTCAGCACTAGTCTCCTTCAAGGTCCGAGGGAATACCCTGTCAGGTACTGGGGATTTATCTACTCTGATTTGGCACAAGATAGCAAGCACCACCTCCTCTTTAATCTGTATAGGTTCCATGACCTCACTACTTGTTTGCCTTATTTCCATTGACTCCATTCCAGCCTCCTTAGTAAATACAGATGCAAATTTATGATCTACCCCATTTCTTTTGGTTCCATACATAGCTGACCACTCTGATCTTCAAGAGGACCAATTTTATCCCTTACTATTGCTCTTCGGGATATACCTGTAGAAGCTCTTTGAATTATCCTTCACCTTGACTGCCAAAGCTACCTCATGTCTTCTTTTAGCCCTCCTGATTTCTTTAATTTTTTTTTGCACTTTTTATACTCCTCAAGCACCTTATTTGCTCCCTGTTTCCTATACATGCCATACATCTCTCTCTTCTTCTCTATCAGAATTCAAATATCCCTAGAGAACCAAGGTTCCTTATTCTTATTCACTTTACTTTTAATCCTGACAGGAACATACAAACTGTGCACTCTCAAAATTTCTCCTTTGAAGGCCTCCCACTTACCAAACACATCCTTGCCAGAGAACAACCTGTCCCAATCTAAGCTTTTTAGATCCTTTCTCATTTCTTCAAATGTGGCCTTTTTCCAGTTTAGAACCCCAATCCTCTATCTTTATCTATGATCAAGTTGAAACTGATGGTGTTATGATCACTGGAACCAAAGAGTTCCCCTGCACACACTTCCGTCACCTGTCCTAACTCATTTCCTAACAGGAGATCTAATATTGCATCCTCTCTAGTCAGTACCTCTGCACATTTTACAAACTCTAACCCGTCTAGACCTTTAACAGTATGGGAGTCCCAATCAATACGTGGAAAATTAAAATCCCCTACTATCGTAACTTTGTTTGCTGCAGTTGTCTGCTATCTCTGCAGATTTGCTCCTCCAATTCTCGCTGACTATTGGGTGGTCTATAATACAACCCCATTAATGTGGTCATACCTTTCCTGTTTCTCAGCTCCACCCATATGGCCTCAGTAGACAAGCCCTCTAATCCATCCTGCCTGAGCACTGCTGTAACATTTTCCTTGACTAGCAATGCCACATCCCCCACCCTTCATCCCTCTGCCTCTATCACATCTGAAACATTGGTACCCTGGAACATTAAGCTGCCAGTCCTGCCCCTTTAGTTTCTCCTTCTCAAATTTCAGGATACTTATACTTTATACTTTACTTTATTGTACCAAACAATTGATACTAGAGCATACAATCATCACAGTGACATTTGATTCTGCGCTTCGCGCTCCCTGAAGTACAAATTAACCATATAACAATTACAGCACGGAAACAGGCCACCTCAGCCCTTCTAGTCCATGCCAACACTTACACTCACCTAGTCCCAGTGGCCCGCACTCAGCCCATAACCCTCCATTCCTTTCCTTTCCATATACCTATCCAATTTTACTTTAAATGACAATACCAAACTTGCCTCTACCACTTCTACTGGAAGCTCATTCCACACAGCTACCACTCTCTGAGTAAAGAAATACCCCCTTGTGTTACCTTTAAACTTTTGCCCCCTAACTCTCAAATCATGTCCTCTTGTTTGAATCTCTCCTACTCTCAATGGAAAAAGTAAAATTGAAGTAAATATAATAAAAAATTTAAAAATAAATATAATAAAAATTTAAATTATAAATCATAATTAGAAAATAGAAAAGGGAAAGTAAGGTAGTGCAAGTCATGTCTGGATATTTGGAAGGTAAGGCCCAGATCCGGGTCAGGATCTGTTCAGCAGTCTTATCACAGTTAGAAAGAAGCTGTTCCCAAATATGGCCGTACGAATCTTCATGCTCTTGAACCTTCTCCTGGATGGAAGAGAGTCAAAAAGTGCGTTGGCTGGGTTGGTCGTGTCCTTGATTATCCTGGCAGCACTGCTCTGACAGCGTGTGGTGTAAAGTGAGTTACAGTTAAGGATGAATTAAATCATATTATGATTACTCTCCTCTCAGTGTTCTTTTACCTTTAGCTCTCTAATCAATTCTGGTTCATTGCACAACATCCAATCCAAAGTAGCATCTTTCAGTGGGCTCAACCACCAGCTGCTCTAAAAATCAATATTGAAGGTACTCTAGAAATTCCCCTTCCTGTAAGCCAGCACCAATCTGATTTTCCCAATCTACCTGCATATTGAAGTCCCCCATGACTATTGTAACATTGCCCTTTTGGCATGCATTTCCTAAATCCCTTTGTAATTTGTAGACTGCATCCTTATTACAGCTTGGGGGTTTGTATACCACTCCCAAAATTGGTCTTTTTACTCTTGTAGTTCCTTACCTCTAACCACAATGATTCACCACCTTCTGACCGACCCTATGTCACTTCTTTCTAATGATTTGATTTCATTTTTACCACCAGAGCAACTCCACCCCTCTGTCTTCCTGCCTGTCCTTTCTATACAATGTGTATCCTTGGACATTAAACTTTCTGCTATAATCTTCTTTCAGCCATGATTCAGTGAATCCTACAACATCATACCTGCCAATCTGCAGCTGTACTGTGAGTTCAGCTACCTTATCCCATATACTGCGCACATTCAGATACAACACCTTCAGTCTTGTATTCACCATTTTCAATTTTGTTGCACCATACTCAACGTTTTTGACTCCTAACTTTGAGGTCTTACCAACATCTGTCTCAACAACCTCTCCACTAACTGCTCTGGAACTCTGGTTCTCATCCTCCTGCAACTCTAGTTTAAACCCCACCACGCAGCATTAATAAACTTCCTGATATGATATTAGTCTCCCTCCAGTTCAGGTGCAAACTGTCTCTTCTGCACAGGTCCCACTTTCCCTGGAAGAGAGCCCAATGATCCAAAAATCTTGTGCCCTCCTTCCTACACCATTCTATTATGTTTGCTGTGTGTGCTGGGGGAGCAGGCTGAGGGTAGCAGACACCAGCAGAATCAACAAACTCATTCGTAAGGCCAGTGATGTTGTGGGGGTGGAACTGGACTCTCTGACGGTGGTGTCTGAAAAGAGGATGCTGTCCAAGTTGCATGCCATCTTGGACAATGACTCCCATCCACTCCATTATGTACTGGTTAGGCACAGGAGTACATTCAGCCAGAGACTCATTCCACCGAGATGTAACACTGAGCGTCATAGGAAGTCATTCCTGCCTGTAGCCATCAAACTTTACAACTCCTCCCTCGGAGTGTCAGACACTCTGAGCCAATGGGCTGGGCCTGGACTTTTTTCCACTTGGCATAATTTACTTATTATCATTTAATTATTTCTGGTTTTATTTTGTTATATTTCTACTCTATTCTTGGTTGGTGCAACTGTAACGAAGCCCAATTTCCCTTGGGATTAATAAAGTATGTCCATCTGTCTGTCTCTTAGCCACATATTAAACTGTATAATCTTCCTAGTTCTGGCCTCACTAGCATGTGGCATAAGTAACAATCCTGAGATCATAACCCTGGAGGTCCTGCCCTTTAACTTCGGACCTAACTCCCTATGCAGAACCTCATCACTTGTCCTACCCATCTCACTGGTATCTACATGGACCTTGACTTTTGGCTGTTCACTCTCTAACTGATGAATGCTGAGGACAGTCTGAGATATCCTGGACTCTGGCATCTGGGAGGCAACATACTATCTAGGAATCTCATTCTCGCCCACAGAACTTCCTGTCCATTTTCCTAACTAATGAATCCCTCATCACTACAGCGTGCCTCTTCTTACCCCTTTCCTTCTGAGACACAGAGGCAAGCTCAGTGCCAGAATCCCGACCACTATGACTTTCCCCTGTTAGGCCACCCCCCCATCATAACAGTATCCAAAGTGATATACCTGTTGTTGAAGGGGATGATCACAGGGATATTCTGCACCAGTTCCTTAACCCCTTTCCCATTCCTGACTGTCACCCAGTTTCCGGTCACAAACAAGAGAAAAGTTGCAGATGCTGGAAATCTGAGCAATAGACAATAATAGACAATAGACAGTAGGTGCAGGAGTAGGCCATTCGGCCCTTCTAGCCTGCACCGCCATTCACTGTGATCATGGCTGATCATACACAATCAGGACCCCGTTCCTGCCCTCTCCCCATATCCCTTGACCCCGCTATCTATAAGAGCTATAAGAGCAACACACACAAAATGCTGGACGAACTCAGCAGGTCACCCAGCATCTATGGAAAAAGTACAGTCGCCATTTCGGGCTGAAACCTTTCAGCAGTACCCGCCTGGCCTGGCCTGCTGAGTTAGACCATAAGATATAGGAGTGGAATCAGGTCATTTGGCCCATCTTCACTGCTCCACCATTCAATCATGGGCTGATCCAATTCTTCAAGTCATCCCTACTCCCCTGCTTTCTCCCCAAACCCTCTGATGCGCTGGCTAATCAAGAACCTATCTGTCTCTGCCTAAAATGCACCCAATGACTTGGCCTCCACAACCGCACATGGCAACAAATTCCACAGATTTACCACCTTCTGACTAAAGTAATTTCTCTGCATCTCTGTTCTAAATGGATGTCCTTCAATCCTAAAGTCGTGTCGTCTTGTCCTAGGCTCCATTTCAAATCTGTTCAGGCCTTTTAATATTCAGAGTGTTTCTATGAGATCCCCCCTCATTCTCCTAAACTCCAGGAAATACAGCCCAAGAGATGCCAGATGTTCTTCATATGGTAACCCTTTCATTCCTGGAATCATTCTCATGGATCTTCTCTGAACCCTCTCCAATGTCAATATATCCTTTCTAAAATAAGGAGCCCAAAACTGCACACAATACTCCGAATGCTGGTGGAACACAGCAGGCCAGGCAGCATCTATAGGGAGAAGCGCTGTCGACGTTTCGGGCTGAGACCCTTCGTCAGGACTAACCGAAAGGAAAGATAATAAGAGATTTGAAAGTAGTGGGGGGAGGGGGAAATGCAAAATGATAGGAGAAGACCGGAGGGGGTGGGATGAAGCTAAGAGCTGGAAAGGTGATTGGCGAAAGTGATACAGAGCTGGAGAAGGGAAAGGATCATGGGACGGGAGGTCTCAGGAGAAAGAAAGGGGGGGAGCACCAGAGGGAGATGGAGAACAGGCAAACAACTAAATATGTCAGGGATGGGGTAAGAAGGGGAGGAGGGGCATTAACGGAAGTTAGAGAAGTCAATGTTCATGCCATCAGGTTGGAGGCTACCCAGCCGGTATATAAGGTGTTGGTGCTCCAACCTGAGTGTGGATTCATTTTGACAATAGAGGAGGACATGGATAGACATATCAGAATGGGAATGGGATGTGGAATTAAATGTGTGGCCACTGGGAGATCCTGCTTTTTCTGGCGGACCGAGCGTAGGTGTTCAGCGAAACGGTCTCCCAGTCTGCGTTGGGTCTCACCAATATAGAAAAGGCCACACCGGGAGCACCGGACGCAGTATACCACACCAGCCGACTCACAGGTGAAGTGTCGCCTCACCTGGAAGGACTGTCTGGGGCCCTGAATGGTGGTGAGGGAGGAAGTGTAAGGGCAGGTGTAGCACTTGTTCCGTTTACAAGGATAAGTGCCAGGAGGGAGATCGGGTGGGAAGGGATTGGGGGGGACGAGTGGACAAGGGAGTCGCGTAGGGAGCGATCCCTGCGAAAAGCAGAAGGGGGGGAGGGAAAAATGTGTTTGGTAGTGGGATCCCGTTGGAGGTGGCAGAAGTTACGGAGAATTATACGTTGGACCTGGAGGCTGGTGGGGGTGGTAGGTAAGGACAAGGGGAACCCTATCCCAAGTGGGGTGGTGGGTGGATGGGGTGAGGGCAGATGTGCGGGAATTGGGAGAGATGCGTTTGAGAGCAGAGTAGATGGTGGAAGAAGGGAAACCCCTTTGTTTAAAAAAGGAAGACATCTCCTTCGTCCTGGAATGAAAAGCCTCACCCTGAGAGCAGATGTGGCGGAGACAGAGGAATTGTGAGAAGGGGATAGCCTTTTTGCAAGAGAAAGGGTGGGAAGGGGAATAGTCCAGGTAGCTGTGAGAGTCTGTAGGCTTATAGTAGATATCAGTAGATAGGCCGTCTCCAGAGATGGAGACAGAAAGATCAAGAAAGGGGAGGGAGGTGTTGGAAATGGACCAGGTAAATTTGAGGGCAGGGTGAAAGTTGGAGGCAAAGTTAATGAAGTCGACGAGCTCAGTATGCGTGCAAGAGGCAGTGCCAATGCCTCAGAAAAAAGCAGGATCTCCCAGTGGCCACACATTTTAATTCCACGTCCCATTCCCATTCTGATACGTCTATCCATGGCCTCCTCTATTGTTAAAATGAATCCAAACTCAGGTTGGAGGAACAACACCTTATATACCGGCTGGGTTGCCTCCAACCTGATGGCATGAACATTGACTTCTCTAACTTCCGTTAATGCCCCTCCTCCCCTTCTTACCCCATCCCTGACATATTTAGTTGTTTGCCTGTTCTCCATCTCCCTCTGGTGCTCCCCCCTTTCTTTCTCCTGAGACCTCCCGTCCCATGATCCTTTCCCTTCTCCAGCTCTGTATCACTTTCGCCAATCACCTTTCCAGCTCTTAGCTTCATCCCACCCCCTCCGGTCTTCTCCTGTCATTTTGCATTTCCCCCTCCCCCCACTACTTTCAAATCTCTTACTATCTTTCCTTTCAGTTAGTCCTGACGAAGGGTCTCGGCCTGAAACGTCGACAGCACTTCTGCCTATAGATGCTGCCTGGCCTGCTGTGTTCCACCAGCATTTTGTGTGTGTTGTTGTTTGAATTTCCAGCATCTGCAGATTTCCTCGTGTTTACACAATACTCTGTGTGGTCTCACAAGTACCTTATAGAGCCCCAACATCCCATCCCTGCTCTTATGTTGAATACCTCTAGAAATGAATGCCAACATTGCATTTGCCTTCTTCACCACTGACTCAACTTGGAGGTTAATCTTGAGGGTATCCTGCACAAGGACTCCCAAGTCCCTTTGCATGTCTGTATTTTGAATCCTCTCCCCATCTAAATAATAGTCTGCCCCATTTATTTCTTCCATCAAAGTGCATGACCATACACCTTACAACATCGTATTTCATTTGCCACTTCTTTGCCCATTCCCCTAAACTATCTAAGTCTCTCTGCAGGCCCTCAACACTACCTGCTCCTCCACCTATCTTTGTATCATCAGAAAATTTAGCCACAAATCATTGAGATACATCGTAAAAAGCAGTGGTCCCAACACCGGCCCCTGTGGAACTCCACTGGTAACCGGCAACCAGGCAGAATAGGATCCCTTTATTCCCCACTCTCTGTTTTTCTGCCGATCAGCCAAAGCTCCACCCAAGCTAGTAACTCCCCTGTAATTCCATGGGTTCTTATCTTGCTAAGCAGCCTCACCTTGTCAAAGGCCTTCTGAAAATTCAAGTACACCACATCTACTGCATCTCCTTTGTCTACCCTGCTTGTCATTTCCTCAAAAAATTGCAGTAGGTTAGTCAGGCAAGATTTTCCTTTCAGGAAGCCATGCTTGCTTTGGCCTATCTTGTCATGTGCCTCCTGGTACTCCATAATCTCATCCCTAATAATCAATTCCAACAACTTCCCAACCACTGATGTCAGGGTAACAAGTCTATAGTTTTCTTTCTGCTGCCCCCCACCCTTCTGAAATAGTGGAGTTCCTCCAGCACTTTGTGTGTGTTACCCAGTTTCCTGTGTCCTGCACCTTGGGTGTAACTTCCTCTCTATATTTCCTATCGATCACCTCTTCAACCTCTGAATGATCTGGAGTTCATCCAGTTCCAGCTCCAACTCCTTAAAACGGTTTGTTAGAAACTGCAGCTGGATGCACTTCTCGCAATTGTAGTGGTCAGGGATACTGGAGTTCTCCATGCCTTCCCACATCCCGCAAAAGGAGCATTGCACTATTCTGCCTGTCATCTCTATCTAGCTGAACAGATATAAAAAAAGAGAAGGAAAGAACTTGAACTTTTCTTTTCCTTGCTTTCTCAGAGCGATAGCCTCTCTCTCTCTCTCAAAGAGCTATAGCATTAAAATCATCACTCTGACTATGTCCACTCTGACAGCCGCTGCGCTTGCCCTGCCTACCTTTAATTTGCTCTTACGAATTAATCCCAAACACCGACCGGCCCACTGGTCAAAGCTCTATTTCACTGATGCAAACCACTCCTGCATTTTGTCCTCGGGCAGTGGACCTGATTGGTCCCCATCCTCGCCAAACTTCTGCACTGGCCGCTGGTCAAAGCTCTGTTGAGCTCGCATGGGTTAAGAGTAAAAGGTGAAAAGTTTTAAGGGAACATGAGGGGAAACTTCTTCACTCAGAGGGTCGTGAGAGTGGGAAATCAGCTACGAGCACAAGTGGAGCATGCAAGCTCAATTTCAAAGCTTAAGCAAAGTTTGGTTGGGGGATAGTGGGGTGTAGAGATGGCTATGGTTCCGGTGCAGATCGATGGGAGTAGGCTGTTTAAATGGTTTCAGCATGGACTAGATGGACATAAGGGCCTGTTTCTGTTCTGTATTTTTCTATGACTATGAATCTTTAAATGTTACAGGTTGCTTGTTACCCAAGTGTTTGTAATCCTTCATTATCATCATCATTATGTGCTATGTCGTATGATATGGGCTATATATATATATATATATATATAACCATATAACAATTACAGCACAGAAACAGGCCATCTCGGCCCTTCTAGTCCATGCCAAATGCTTACTCTCACCTAGTCCTACTGACCCGCATTCAGCCCGTAACCCTCCATTCCTTTCCTGTCCATATACCTATCCAATTTTACTTTCATTTTCATTTTTAGAATCTTTTTATTGATACATAATCTTCTACAGCTATACAATAATATAAAACTTCAACAAATTAATATGTATACAACTAATAGAGCTGAAGAAAAAAACTGATCGTAATATATAAAAATGGAAAGAAAAATTTTTTTATACATAGGAAAAAGGGAAAAAAAAAAAAGAACCCCATCTAACTAAGAAAAAAAACCCCCACTAACTACCAAAAAAAAAGAAAAAAAACCCATTAGGAATCAACCCCTGGAAGCAAATACGTTTAACCATCATCTAAATATACCTTTGTATAAAGAAAAAGAGTCATCAACCGCCAATTCATATTTAAAAAAAAATAAAATTGGAAGGAAACCATATAGAATAATTCAAATTAATCATAATATTTGACAAAAAGAACCCCATCTTCTCTCAAAAATCGAATCAAGGTTCAAAAAGTTCTACTTCTAATTTTTTTCCAAACTGAGACATAACATTACTTGAGTGTTACGAACCCCGTAACTGGGTGTCTTACCAGCAAAGATAGGAGTATCCGTTGGAGTCTGGTGATACTATTTTCAACAGTATTTATTAGTAAAAATACACAAAAATAATATCAATGTAAATATACAGATAATATACGTCATCAATACTAAACCTAAAAGTGTGGGTATAATAATAATCAATAAGAAATAAGCTCTATCGTTGTCTAGGGGATAATGAATTGTCAGATGGAAATATAAAGTTCAGTTCAGTTCATGCAGGCTGCGGTAGTTGGTCACGGTGTTTCAATTGTTGGAGAGAGAGACAGGGGGAGAGGGAGAGGGAGAGGGGAGAGGGAGAGAGGGAGGGGGGAGAGGGAGAGGGGGAGAGGGAGAGGGAGAGGGGGAGAGGGAGAAAGAGAAAGAGAGAGAGAGAGAGAGAGAGAGAGAGAGAGAGAGAGAGAGAGAGAGAGAGAGAGAGAGAGAGAGAGAGAGAGAGAGAGAGAGAGAGAGAGAGAGAGAGAGAGAGAGAGAGAGAGAGAGAGAGAGAGTGAGAACAGTAACAGCTATTGACTAGCCGACTTTCCTTTACAATCTTGATCCGTCGATGCGTTGTTGTTGTGGCCATTGACATATGACCCCTCCGTCCTTTAGCTAGACCGTTCCGTGGTGGACTCATCACCCAGGCAAGGGTGGACACACACACACAAGCCCCCACCGGTCTTGTAGCGTCTCTCCTGGTGCGTCTGAGGGGTGTTGCCCCAGACCCTACTTTTATCCCCACTCACGGTGGTCTCAGGTGTCAATCAGGTTGGGATGATGCAACCCATCAAACCAGCCCACTCTGGTTGCCCCCTGAGGGGTTTCAATGAATAGAACAGTACTCAATAAACAATCCTTCTCCAAGAGACAATAGCAGTAATCAGTGGTTCCGTTCCGCTTTTGTTAGGAGGAGACATTCCACTTTGTGTTTCTCTGAGTTGTCTCTCTCTCATTAACTGACATGAGCTGTTTATCAATAACAACTGTCTTGGCAGCTTTCCTGTGTCTCTCTCATCTCCCTTGATAACAGCATCGGAATAGTAGTGATTTGCGATTCTCCAAAAAGTGGGGGGGGGGGGGCATTGGCGATTCTGTACCCTTCTGCCCATCAGAGTTGTTCATCATTTGTAACATGAGAAAACCATTCAATTAATGTAGGGGAAGAGGTATCTTTCCATTTTAATAGAATAGCCCTTCTTGCCAACAATGTAACAAATGCAATTACATGTTGATCTGAAGACGAAATACCCTGAATATGATGCGGAACTATTCCAAATAGAACATTCAATCTATTAGGTTGTAAATTAATTTTCAGAGCTTTAGAAATTGTAGAAAATAAAGATTTCCAAAACAGTTTTAATGAAGAACATGACCAGAACATATGTGACAAAGTAGCTACTTCAGTTTTACATCTATCACAGAAATTATCTACACTAGAAAATATTTTAGATAGTCTCTCCTTTGTTAAATAATAACGATGGACAATTTTAAATTGAATTAAACAGTGGTTGGCACATATAGAAGAAGAATTTACATTTTTCAAAATTCGAACCCAATCTTCATTAACAAAGGTCATATTAAGTTCTCTCTCCCAATCTTGTTTAATCTTTAGTGGTAGGTTCTCTTTTTGTAACAAAAATAAATTATAAATTCTGCTAATGGAACCTCTCACTAAAGGATTCAACTTCAAAATGGTATCCAACGAATCAGATTCATGTAGATAAGGAAACTTAGGTAAATATTATTGTGAAAAAATGTCTAACCTAAAAATATTGCAAAAAATGTGTATGAGCAGGAGAGTATTTGTTAATTACCTCTGCAAAAGTCATCAATCGACCATCACAAAATAAATCTGTAAAAAAACGGATCCCTTTATTTCTCCATAGGAGAAAAATTGGGTCGGTTATTGAAGGTTTAAACAAAAAGTTTCGATATAAAAAAACTAGACAACTTAAATTGTTTAAAATTTTAAAAATTGCGAAACTGAATCCAAATCCATAAAGATTGCTTAATAACCGGGTAAAAATTTAAAATTGGAATTTTAGAGAGCTGTAAAGGTAATGGAGCTCCTAATATTGAAGTTAAATAAAATTGTTTAACAGCTTTTAATTCCAAATCAACCCATAGTGGTTTTTGGCTCTTATTGAGCCAGTATAGCCAAAACATAATTGTCTAATATTCACAGCACAATAATACAGTCTTAAATTAGGAAGTGCAAGTCCACCAACTTTTTTGGGTTTTTGTAAATGGTACTTGTTAATTCTTGGTCTCTTATTGTTCCAAATAAAGGAAGAAATAAGCAAGTCAATTTGATCGAAAAATTTTTTAGTTAAAAAGATAGGTATATTTTGGAAAATATATAAAAATCTAGGTAAAATCATCATTTTCACAGCATGGACACGATCTATTAAAGAAAGAGTAAGTGGATTCCATCTAAAAAATAGTAGTTTCATGGAGTCTACTAAAGGAACTATATTAGCTTTATAAAAATCTTTATATTTTTTAGTAATTATACCTAAATATCTAAATGTATTAACAATTCCTAAAAGGAATATCATTATATGTACTAACAGGAGCATTTAATGGAAACAATTCACTTTTATTCAAATTGAGTTTATATCCTGAAAATTTTTCAAAATCTTTAAGTCTTTCCAAAAGATTAGGAATTGATTCCTCAAAATTCGAAATAAAAATCAAAAGATCATCTGCATAAAGAGAAATCTTAAGTATGGTTCAATTTATAGAAATACCATGAATGTTATTAGCCTCACGTAATGTTATAGCTAAAGGCTCCAATACAAGATTAAATAATAAAGGGCTTAATGGACATCCCTGTCTAGTACTATGAGAAAGTGAAAAGAAAGAAGACCTGCAATTATTAGTAATGACCGTGGCAATAGGGTTCTTATAAATCATCTGAATTCATCTATTAAAATTATTACCAAAACCAAATTTTTCTAATACTTTAAACAAATATGGCCACTCAACTCTATCAAATGCCTTCTCTGCATCAAGAGAGATAACACATTGAGGTTGCTTAGATAATGGTGAATAAATAATGTTCATCAATCTCTGAACATTAGAGAAAGAGTAACGGCCTTTAATAAAGCCCATTTGGTTCACAGAGATGATTTTAATTAAAATATTTTCCAAGCGATTAGCCATTATTTTAGAAAGGATTTTTGCATCCACATTTAATAGCAAAATAGGTCTATATGATGAGCATTCAAAAGGGTCTTTATCCTTTTTAAGAATTAAGGAAATAGATGCTTCATAGAAAGATGGTAAATTACCCTTCTCAAATGATTCATGAAATATTTCCAAAAGATATGGAGAAAGTAATCTGTTAAATTTTTTGAAAAATCTCACCAAATAACTATCAAGTCCAGGAGCTTTACCTGATTGCATTGATAAAATAGCTTTCTGAATTTCATGCTCAGTAATTGGAGCATCAAACATCTGTTGATATTCATCAGAAATTTGTGGAAATTTAATCTTATATAGAAAAGCTTCCATTTTGGAGGAATCTGCAGGAAATTGAGATCTATAAAGATCAGAGTAAAAATCTTGAAAGTGTTATTAATATCCTCATAGTTACTTACTATATCTCCATTATTTTTACGAATCTTTAAAATTTGTATTTTAGCTCTAGCTGCTCTTAGTTGGGAAGCTAAGAGCTTATTATTTTTATCCCCAAAAATATAAAATTGACTTTTCAATTTAAGCAAATATCCTTCAATAGGATATTTTAGTAATAAGTTATACTGTGATTGTAATTCTACTCTTCTTTTAAATGAAACATTTGGAGAGAGTGCATTAATGTTATCTAATTCTTTAATTTGTTTAGAGATTTTATCTAATTCCATTCTTGTTTGTTTCTTCAATTTAGCTATATACGATATAATTTGACAACGTAAATAAGCTTTAAATGTATCCCAAATTACTAACTTTGAGACGTTTCCTATATTATTAAAGAGAAAAAACTCTTTTATCCGAGTTTCAATAAACTCAACAAATTCTGAAGTTTGTAATAAATGTTCTGGAAAACGCCAAAATGGTCTGGTAGAAACAACATCTTTCAATTCAAATATTAAATTTAAAGGAGTATGATCAGAGATAGCAATCGCATCATACTCACATTTCTGAACATTACATAAAAGTCAAGGGTCAACTATTAAATAGTCAATTCTCAAATATTTATTTTGAACATGTGAGAAAAAAGAATATTCTCTATCACTAGGATGCATATGCCTCCAGACCTCAATTAAACCACAATCAGTTAAAAAGGAATTAATAAGTGATGCAGAATGATTAGGGAGTTGATGTTTGGATGATGACTTAACCATTAAAGGATTTAAGCAAGAATTAAAATCACCACCCATTAATAACATATATTCATTTAAATCAGGTAATAGAGCAAAAACAGCTTTAAAAAATGAGGGATCAAACATTTGGTCCATAAATATTAACTAAAACCATTTTCTTATTACAAATTATTCCTTTAACAATTAAAAATCTACCATTAATATTGGCTATAATATCCTCCTGATTAAAAGGAATATTGGAATCCATAAAAATAGAGACACCTCTAGTTTTACTCTGGGAATTTGCATGAAATTGAGGACCCCCTCCAATATTTAAAAAATCGATTTTTATCACGTAACCTGATATGTGTCTCTTGAGCAAAAATTGTATCAGGCTGGAATCAGTTTATAACTTTAAATGTTTTCTTACGCTTAATAGGGTGATTCCAACCTAAATTCCAAGTTAAAACATTTAACTGTTTAGATATCATCATGAAACTTTGCATCTAAAAAAAGTAGTTAGACGCATATCAGGATAAGGTGATCGAAAATGGTGGAGATGAACAACAATAAAAATAACTAGCATATGCTCCGGGATTCCATAATGGAGATAAAAAAAAGAAAAAAACCCCACCCAAACTACAAACCCCAGAAACAAGTCCATATCTATCAACGCAAGCCCCAAGACAAGCATAGACGCAATACTCTCACCTAGTCCCACTAACCTGCACTCAGCCCATAACCCTCCATTCCTTTCCTGTGCATATACCTATCCAATTTTACTTTAAATGACAATACTGAACCTGCCTCTACCACTTCTACTGGAAGCTCGTTCCACACAGCTACCACTCTCTGAGTAAAGAAATTCCCCCTCGTGTTACCCCTAAATGTTTGCCCCCTAAGTCTCATGTCCTCTTGTTTGAATCTCCCTACTCTCAATGGAAAAAGCCTATCCACATCAACTCTATCTATCCCCCTCATAATTTTAAATACCTCTATCAAGCCCCCTCCCTCAACCTTCCACGCTCCAAAGAATAAAGACCTAACTTGTTCAACCTTCCTCTGTAACTTAGGTGCGGAAACCCAGGTAACAGTCTAGTCAATCTTCTCTGTACTCTCTCTATTTTGTTGACATCTTTCCTATAATTCGGTGACCAGAACTGTACACAATACTCCAAATTTGGCCTCACCAATGCCTTGTACAATTTTAACATTACATCCCAACTCCTATACTCAATGCTCTGATTTATAAAGGCCAACATACCAAAAGCTTTCTTCACCATCTTATCCACATGAGATTCCACCTTCAGGGAACTATGCACCATTATTCCTAAATCACTCTGTTCTACTGCATTCCTCAATGCCCTACCATTTACCATGTATGTCCTATTTTGATTATTCCTACCAAAATGTAGCACCTCACACTTATCAGCATTAAAATCCATCTGCCATCTTTCAGCCCACTCTTCTAACTGGCCTAAATCTTTCTGCAAGCTTTGAAAACCTATTTCATTATCCACAATGCCACCTATCTTAGTATCATCTGAATACTTACTAATCCAATTTACCATCCCATCATCCAGATCATTAATGTAAATGACAAACAACATTGGACCCAGTACAGATCCCTGAGGCACACCACTGGTCACCGGCCTCTAACCTGACAAACAGTTATCCACCACTACTCTCTGGCATCTCCCATCCAGCCACTGTTGAATCCATTTTACTACTTCAATATTAATACCTAATGATTGAACCTTCCTAACTAACCTTCCATGTGGAACCTTGTCAAAGACCTTACTGAATTCCATATAGACAACATCTACTGCTTTACCCTAGTCAACTTTCCTCGTAACCTCTTCAAAAAATTCAGTAAGATTTGTCAAACATGACCTTCCACGCACAAATCCATGTTGACTGTTCCTAATCAGACTCTGTCTATCCAGATAATTATATATACCATCTCTAAAAATACTTTCCATTAATTTACCCACCACTGGTGTCAAACTGACAGGCCTATAATTGCTAGGTTTACTCTTAGAACCCTTTTTAAACAATGGCACATGAGCAATACGCCAATCCTCCAGCACCATCCCCGTTTCTAATGACATTTGAAATATTTCTGTCAGAGCCCCTGTTATTTCTACACTAACTTCCCTCAAGGTCCTAGGGAACCTGTCAGGACCTGGAGATTTATCCACTTTTATATTCATTAAAAGCACCAGTACTTCCTCCTCTTTTATCGTCATAGTTTCCATAACTTCCCTACTTGTTTCCGTTACCTTACACAATTCAATATCCTTCTCCTTAGTGAATACTAAAGAAAAGAAATTGTTCAAAATCTCCCCCATCTCTTTTGGCTCCACATATAGCTGTCCACTCTGATTCTCTAAGGGACCAATTTTATCCCTCACTATCCTTTTGCTATTATTATTTTGCTATAATGGGCTTATCCATGACTATGATTCTTCTTGGCACTCTTCCATAGGAGTGGTTCTCATTGCCTTCTTCTGGGCAGCGTTTTTACAAGACGGGCTACCCTGGTCATTATCAATACTCTTCAACATTGTCTAAGTGGTGTCAGTGGTGGCATAACCAGGACTTGTGATATGCACCAGCTGCTCATACGACCGTCCACCACCTGATGCCATGGCTTCATGTGACCCTAACTGGGGGCGAAGCAGGTGCTACACCTTACCCAAGGGTGACCTGCAGGCTAGCACAGGGAAAGAGCACCTTACACCTTCTTTGGCAGAGACATACCTCCACCCCACCGTTATCATTAAATTGAAAAGAAGAAACAATGGTGAACTGCTAAAGAACCAAATGTGATGCAAGAAGTTTGTTTTATCCTGTGGAGCTCTTTTTTTCCATTTTCAATCTTTTTTATTGATTTTTTTAAAAAAATGAATAGATACAAATCAGAGAAGTTATATCAAATACATAATACAATAAATGTACAAAACAACAAAAGGGATGTATACTGTCAAAGTCATGTAAATGTTATATTGAACTGTTATATATAAACAAAGAACCACAACTCCACTTGGCAATTCATACAAAAAAAAAGACTGGAAATTTTTTATAATTAAGAGAGAAAAAAACCAAACAAACCCCACTAAACTAACCTAAAACAAAAAAGCATCCTTCTTGTCGGATCTGAAACTGCATGGAGAGAGAAAAAATATATTAAATTTTTTTTAAAATTTTACCTAAAAAAAAGAAAAAAATTAAATTATATGAAAATATTGAAAAAAAGGTCACCAGATTTGCTCAAATTTAGAAGATTTATCGAACGTCCGACTTCTAATTTTCTCCAAGCTTAAACAAGACATAATGGAGAGCCAAAAAAAACAGTGGGTGGATTAGAATCTTTCCACTGTAACAAAATAGCTCTCCTGACCAATAAAGTTGAAAAAGCTATCACATCCCAATCCCAAAGATTGCTGTAAATGAATTAGGTTGTAAGTCCACATCTATGACTTTTGATAACGTTCTAAAAACATCTCTCCAAAAATTATTTAACTTTGTACAGGACCAAAACATATGAGTTATAGTAGCCACCTCAGCGTTACATCGATCACAGGTAGGATTTATATTAGAAAAAATTTGTGCTAGTTTATCTATCTTGAACTGAATTAGGGAGAGACGTGCGCAGATAAATTAATTATTAACTAAATAATAAATTTTATTCCATTGATCATCTGAAAATGAATCCTGGTTCCATTTCCCAAGCACGTTTAACCTTATCATTAGGCATCATACATGAATTCATTAACTGTTTATATATAATGGCTACCAATCCTTTTTGAAATGGTTTAAGCTGAAAAACAGCATGTATCATATTTGGTAAATGAACAAATGGATAATAAGGTAAAAAATCACGTAAAAAATTCCTAACTTGTAAGTATCTAAAAAATCTGCATTAGATATATCATATTTATCCACTAGCTGTGAAAAAGACATTAAACAGTCCTCTAAAAATAGATCTAAAAAAGTTTTTTATTCCCTTAGTTTTCCATATTAAAAAAGCCTTATCCAAAATTGATGGCTTAAAGAAAAAGTTAAAATGGATATTACTAGAGAGAACAAAGTTATTTAAATCGAAAAATCTATGAAATTTAAACTGTGGAGTTCTAATTGACATTTTAATATTCTGGAGTATAGACCCAGCTCTATCTTTTAGCATCAGTCTCAACTCTGCCCATTAGCTACCAAGGTATGGGCGTCAAATGGTTCTGGACATAGGCCCTGATCTCATGTTCCACTTCAATTGGTATAAAATTGTTTATGTATTTATCTGATAGATGCATTATAATTTTTTGCTCAGGGATAAATGGAACTATATTTTTCATCCATCCCAAATCCTTAGGTTTAGAAGTAAGATCTCAGCTGTGCCTAGGAGGTCATTTGTACCCATTTCTGAGGCTGTTTGTCCACTAAACGCCTACACACCTTTCAACACAGCTTTGGACTCTTGGCACCTGCACACTCAATTCACAGTGATTGTACATTTTTAAGCTCAGAGATTTCTGGGTAAAAACAGGGCCATTGAAAGCATTGCCTTCTCTCTGCTAAATGGTACCAATCCAGTCAATATCTTTATGAGAACTCACCAGCCAGTTGAAAGCAGGCAGCTTTCACAAGCAATATGCTCAAAGTCAACAGGCATTGTGTGTGTCATCAGTCAAGCTCAACCTAATTTGTAGCGCTGTCAATCAGCTTCCAAATGTTGTTATTCTTTTATTAGTTACCAAGCCTCCCCCCCCCTCCTCCCGCATCTGTGTTTCTCTTACCCAAAACTCTGCCCTGTGCTGACCCGTCTCTGGTTTCTGACCCCACACCATTGAGCATACAGTACAATGCATGGTTTCCATTCCACTTTCAGACTTTAGAATACAGTGATGTATTCTAACAACCCTGCTGTGTTGGTGACAGCCCTTTGGAAGTAGTGAAAATGACCCATAATGTTGAAATGGACAGGGAATAAAATGGGTAACTAACAATATCTTTCTTCCTCGCCCCAAAGATCTGAGGGACAAACAACATGTCAAACATAACTGCACTCAGCTCATCTTCTTCTTCAGCCTGCACAGGAAGTCAGACAGGAAATACAAAGGAAAGCTCATCACCCACAGAGTGGTGACTATTTGGAGCCTAGCACCAAAGGAAGAGCGAGAGGTGAACAGCAGGGAAGGATTTAAAAGGACTGTCGAGCAATCGAAGTACTGGCAGGGATCAGCTAGTCTGAGATGACTCCATACACTGAATGTGTTGTAGATTCACTAAGTATCCGAGGAAGAACTTAAAAAACTGATTTATCTGAAACAGATCCAGAATATTAAACTCCAGTCCCATTAAAGATGAACCTCATCTGCAGTGGTTACTTGAAACAAATCAAAACCGCTGTGAGACTGATGAGGGAATTAACACTGAATGATGCTTCCAAATAATTGAGTTCCAAGGCAAAAAACTATGTTGGATTATTTATTATGAAACAAGCAAAAATGAACAATCTAATACAGCGACATTAGTGAAACGAACAAAATACCGTAGATTCCGGATTTTAAGCCGCTACTTTTTTCCCACATTTTGAACAGCTTTGAACTTTGCGGCCAATAATCCGAAGCGGCTAATGCATGATTTTTTTCATGCCGCCTTGTAAACATTTTGCCTCGTAACAGTAGACCAATAAAATTGATGAGTAGTTCACAGAGGTCCAATGAAATTGTACGATAAATCAAGCGCACTTTCACAATTAAATTATTGTAAATCAGTCATTTGTACTCACCCTCATCAACATGGAAAACACTCGAAGCATTGTGCTGCCTACTTAGTTTAAACTATATTTGTTTTCTGTACTACATCGCGGGATGCTATGACGTCACACCCGGTTTCGCGGTGTCTTGTGGGAAAATGCCGGTTTGCGATGAAACGGGACGGAGGGAGGGAGCGCATTACGCGAGCGGCTTTGGATCTGAGCAAACTCTGCTTTTAAGTTAAAGGTATCAATAACTTTTCCTGGTAGGCTGCAATATATATATTTTTTTACCAGTCGTTAGGAGATATTGGAATGTTGTTCAGTAAAGAAGTATACGCAACGTATATTTAAAAGTAGCCGCGTACGGGCACGGTTCGAAAAAAAGCATTTGCAATATGTATTTGTTTTTGTTACCATATGGATTTAATTAAAAGTTAAAAAAAATCCTCACGTGTAATATCTTTCTGTGTAAATATCTCATATTACAACGTGGGACACCTGCGGCCGAAAATCCGGTGCGGCCTAAAATCCGGTGCGGCCTAAAATCCGATGCGGCCTTTACAATTAAAAAAATGATTTTATTTCTAAAATTAGAGCCAGCGGCTTTTAATCAGGTGCGCTCTGTAGTCCGGAATCTACGGTAAGTGAATATTGTAAATAATCAAAATAAATGAAATAAGCAGTCAGCAAAAAATATTAATTCCTTGTTTCACCTCCTCTCAACTAAACTAACGAGGACAAAGTGTGAATTCAGAACTATACTCATTTGCTTCATCTCACCCCAACCCGACAGATTACTTAGTAACACAGAAATCCACAGCACATTAAAGACTCAAGAAACTGCCTAGAATTTCCCAACCGTATAGCCCTCTATTTTTCTAATCTCCATGTACCTATCTAAGAATCTCTTAAAAGACCCTATTGTATACACCTTTAACAACTTCGCCGGCAGTACATTCCACGCACCCACCACTCTGTGTGAAAAACTTACCTCTGATATCCCCTTGTACCTACTTCAAAGCACCTTAAAACTATGTCTTGTCGTGTTACCTATTTCAGCCTGGGAAAAAGCCTCTGGCTACCACATGATCAATGCCCCTCATCATCTTATATACCTCTATTAGGTCACCTCTCATCCTCTGTCACTCCAAGGAGAAAGGGCCAGGTTCACTCAATTTATTCTCAAAAGGCATGCTCTCTATCCAGGTAGCATCCTTGTAAAACTCCTCTGCACTCTCTATAGTACCCATATCCTTCCTATAGTGAGGTGACTAGAACTGAACACAGGTCCGATCAAGGTCTTATATAGCTGTAATATTACCTTACGGCTCTAGAACTCAATGGTACATATCCATGCTAATGTTCCCTGAATATTTGCCACATTAATGTCGTGCATTTCCCTGAGAATATCTGCTCCGAATTTATGTTCCTAAGTTCCTGCCTAATAGCATATTTCCCTCACCCCAATGTTTTCCCAAATTGTCTGCTCCTATCACTCTCCAGTGCTATGGTAACACAGAAAGAGCTATGATCGCTACCACCAAAATGCTCTCCCACTGAGAAGAGATCTGACACCTAACCAGGTTCATTTTCCAATACCAGATCAAGTACAGCCTCTCCTCTAGTTGGCTTGCATCAGGAAACCTTCCTAAACACATCTAACAAACTCCACCCCATCTAAACCCCTTGCTCTAAGGAGATACCAGTCAATATTAGGAAAGTTAAAATTTCCCATCACAACAACCCTATTATTATTGCACTGTTCCAGAATCTGCCTCCCTATCTGCCCCTCGATGTTTCTGTTACTAGTGGAGGATCTATTAGAAAACATGCAGTAAAGTTATTAAAAACACAAAACTCACAAAACAGCAGAACTCAGCAGGCCAGACAGCATCTATGGAAGGAGGTAGTGACGACGTTTCGGGCCGAAACCCTTCATCAGGAGTAAAGTTATTACCCTCTTCCTGTTTCTGACTTCCACCCACAATGACTCAGTAGACAATCCTTCCATGATTTCCTCCTTTTCTGCAGCCATGATACTATCACTGATTAGCAGTGCCACTCCCCTACCTCTTTTGCCTCCCACCCTGTCCTTTTTGAAACATCTAAAGCCCAGCAGCCATTCCTGCCCAAGTCATCCAAGTTTCTGTAATGGCCACAACATCATAGTTCCGTGTATTGATCCATGCTCTTTCATCCACCTTGCTTATCATACTCCTTGCATTAAAATAGACACATCTCAAACCATCTGGTTGAGTGCTTCTTTGCTCTATCATCTGCCTATCCTTTCGCATAAACTCCCTACAAGCTGTCACTACCTGTGCGCCAACTGCACCATCTTCTGTCTCTTTACTTCGGTTCCTACCCCCTTGCAAATCTAGTTTAAAAACTGCCCAGTAGCATTAGCAAACTTCCCTCCTAGGATATTGGTTCCCCTCCAGTTCAGGTGCAACCCTTCCCACTTGTACAGATCACCCCTTCCCCAGAACAGGTTCTTGGATCTTTGGAACCCTGCCCCCTGCACCTTCTCCTCAGCCACTCATTCATCTGCGCTATCTTCCTGTTCTGATCTTCACTATCTTGTGGCACTAGGAGTAATCGGAGATTACCACCTTAGAGGTCCTGCACTTCAGACTCCTTCCTAACTCCCTAAACTTACTGCGCAGGACCTCTACCCCTCTCCTGCCTGTATCATTGGTACCAACATGTACCACAACTTCTGGCTGCTCACACTCCCCTTCCAGAATATTCTGTAATGGCTCAGAGACATCCTGGACCCTAGCATCCAGAAGGCAACACACTATCCCGATGTCTCTTTTGCTGCCACAGAATCTCCTATCTGTCCCCCTAACTATCAAGTCCCCTCTGACTATTGCTCCGCTTGACTTTACATCACCCTTCTGAGGCTCAGAGCTGACCATAATGCTATTGGTCTGGCTGCTGCTGCCTTGCCCAGATAGGTCATCCCCCTCAGCAGTATCCAAAGGGGTTGCTGAGGGGAACAGCCTGGTTCTTTGGCCTCAGCCTCTTCTCGTCAAAGCCTGACAATCCTACTCTCACTGCTAGCCTACTCCCAACAATGGCTGCCCCGCTTGCCCATTCTGTACTTTTATTTAATTCGCAGTGCTCTGCTCCCAATGCTGACTGGACATCTAGAATGTCCGTGAAGCTCTCCTTGTATACTAGCTTCGCCGACCTGCCAGTAACCTCTTTGAAGTACTCTGGTCCCAACATTGATTGGACCTCTTAGTCCACAATAAATACACGCAACATAATCTATAGATAGATACTTTATTCATCCCCATGGGGAAATTCAACATTTTTTTCCAATATCCCATACACTTGTTGTAGCAAAAACTCATTACATACAATACTTAACTCAGTAATAATATGATATGCATCTAAATCACTAACTCAAAAAGCATTAATAATAGCTTTAAAAAAAGTTCTTAAGTCCTGGCAGTTGAATTGTAAAGCCTAATGGCATTGGGGAGTATTGACCTCTTCATCCTGTCTGAGGAGCATTGCTTCGACAGTAACCTGTCGCTGAAACTGCTTCTCTGTCTCTGGATGGTGCTATGTAGAGGATGTTCAGGGTTTTCCATAATTGACCATAGCCTACTCAGCACCGGAGAGAGTACGGTTCCCTGCGGCAGACAGAATATAGATAGATGGCTCTGACATCCCAGCCCCTAATTATTAAATAATAATCACAACTAAATACTACAAAATTAGGAAACATGAAATCTTCAAGGATAAATATCTTCACATTTATGCAAATGTGCTCTTTCTTCTTTCAATCAAATTATGTTACAGTTACCTAGACCAGAAGCGACAGCACTTAGCCAGTACAGAGTAATTGTTAATATCTCTCTCTGACAATCCCTTCATGCTCTGACCAATCAAGAAACTATCAACCTCTGCCTTAAATATACATAATGACTTGGCCTCCACAGTTGTCTGTGGCAAAGAATTCCACAGATTCACCACTCTCTGACTGAGAAAATTCCTCTTTATCTCTATTCTAAAAGGACATCTCTTCATTCTGAAGCTGTGTCTTCTGGCCTTAGACTCTCCACATCCACTCTATCAAGGTCTTTCAGCATTCAATAGGTTTCAATGAGGTCACCCATCATTACTCTGAATTCTAGTGACTACAGGCCCAGAGCAATCAAACACTCTTATATGACAAGTCATTCATAATTGTAATCATTTTCATGAACCACCTTTGAACCCTCTCCAGCTTCAGCACATGCTTTCTAAGGGACTCAAACCTGCTCACAATACTGCAAGTGAGGACTCACCAGTGCTTTATAAATTCTCAACATTACATCCTTGCTTTTATACTCTAGTCCTCTTGAAATGAATGATAACAATACGTTTGCCTTCCTCACCACACTCAACCTGCAAATTAACCTTTAGGGAATCCTGCACAAGGACGTTGCTTTACACCTCAATTTTAAAAAATATTTTCTGTCCATTTAGAAAATAGTCAACCCTTTCATTTCTTCTACCATCGTGCATTACCATACATCTCTTGAAATTGTATTCCACCTGCCATTTATTTGCCCATTCTCCTAATCTAAGTCCTCCTGTAGTCTCCTTACTTCCTCAAAAGTACCCGCCCCTCCACCTATCTTCATATCGTCTGCAAACTTTGCAACAAAGTAATCAATTCCATCATTCAAATCACTGACACAATACGTACAAAGAATCCGTCCCAACACATACCCCTGTGGAACACCACTTGTCACTGGCACCCACCAAAAAAGGCTTCATTTCCACTCTTTGCCCCCTGCAATCAGCCACAGCTTTATCCAAGTTAGAATCTTTCCTGTAATACCATGGCTTGCTAAGCAGCCTCATATATGGCACCTTGTCAAAGGCCTTCTGAAAATACAAGTACACCACATCAACCGATTCTCCATTGTCTATTCTGCTTGTTATTTCTTCAAAGAATTCCAACAGATTTGTCAAGCAAGATTTTCCCTTCAGAAAACCATGTTGACTACGGCCTATTTTATCATGTGTCTCCAAGTACCCTGAGCCTTCATCCTTCAAAATTGACACCAACGTCTTTCCAACCACTAGCAACAGACTAACTGGTCTATAGTTTCCTTTCTTGAAGAATGGAGTGACATTTTCAATTTTCCAGTCTTCTGGAACCATTACAGAATCTAGTGATTCTTGAAAGATCATTACTAATACCTCCACGATATCTTCACCCACATCTTTCAGGACCCTGGGATAGAAACCATCTGGTCCAGGTGACTTCAGACATTTCACTTTCCCAAGAACCTTCTCTCTAGTTATGCTAACTTTACACACTTCATGACCCCAACACCTGGAACTTCCACCATTCTGCTGTTTTTTTCCCCCCACACTGAAGACTGACGCAAAATACTTATTCAGTTCGTCCGCCATTTCGTTGTTCCCCATTACTCCCTCTCCAGCACCATTTTCAAGCGGTCCAACATCCACTCTCGCCTCACTTTTACACTTTATGTATCTGAAGAAACTTTTGGTATCCTCTTTAATATTATTGGCTAACTTACTTTCGTATTCCATCTTTACCTTAATGATTTTTTTAGTTGCCTTCTGTTGGTTTTTAAATTTCCCACTAATTTTTGCTCTATTATATGCCCTCTCTTTGGTTTTTATATTGGCTTTGACTTCATTTGTTAACCATGGTTGTGTCATCTTTCCAATACTTCTTCCTCTTTGTTATCAATATATTCTGTACCTTCCAAATTGCTTTCAGAAATTCCAGTCATTGCTGCTCTGCCATCATCCCTGCCGGTGTTCTTATCCAATCAACTCTAGCCAACTCCTCTCTCATGCCCCTGTAATTCCCTTTACTCCAGTCTAATACTAATAAATCTGACTTTAGCTTTCCTTCTCAAATTTCAGGGTGAATTCAATCATATTATGATCACTTTTACCTTAAATTCTCTAATCAATTCTTGCTCATTACACAACACCCAATCCAGAACAACTGATCCCCTAGTGGGCTCAACCATGAGCTACTCTAAAAAGCCATCTCATAGGTACTCTAGAAATCCTCTCTCCTGGACTCCAGCACCACCCTGATTTTCCTAATCTACCTGCACACTGAAGTCCCCCATGACTACTGCAACACTGCCCCTTTGGCATGCATTTTCTATCTCCCATTGAAATTTGTAGGCCACATCCTTACTACTGATTCAGGGTCTGTATACAACTTCCATTAGACTCTTTTTACCCATATAGTTCCTTAGCTCTATCCACAATGATTCAATACCTTCCAACCCCATGTCATCTCTTTCTAATGATTTGATTTAATTTTTTTACCAATAGAGCAATGTTGCTCCCCTGCCTTTCTGCCTAATTCGATACAATATCCATCCTTGGACATTAAGCTCCCAGTTATAATCTTCTTTCAGCCATGATTCAGTGATGCCTACAACATCATACCTGCAAATTTGCAACTATGCTGCAAGTTCATCTACCGTATTCCATAAATTGCACACATTCAATTATAACACCTTCAGTCCTGCATTCACCCTTTTCGATTCTGTCCGCCTTTTACATAGCAACTCATCCTGCTGACTGCAATTTTGCCCTATCAACAGCCTCTCCTCACTACACATTACCTTTGTTTGTAAACCAGCTTCCTCGTCGTCAGCACTATTATCTGCCTTTCCTTCAATGCTCTTGCATTGAAATATAGGCAGCTCAGGATACTAGCTGCACCATGCTCGACCTTCTGATTCCTAACTTTGCCTGAGGTCTTACCAACAGCTCCTTCCACAACCACTCCATTAACTGTTCTGGCACTCTAGTTCGCATCCCCCTGCAACTCTAGTTTAAACTCCATTGTGCAGTATCTCATCACCTGTCCTACCTATTGGTACTTACATGGACCACAACTTCTGCCTGTTCACCCTCCCACTTAAAAACACTGAGGACTCAACCTGAGATATCCCGTACCTTGGCACCCGGGATGCAACATACCATCCAGGAATCTCATTCTCGTCCACAGAACCTCCTGTCTGTTCCCCTAAATAGTGAATTCCCTATCATCACAGCATTTCTCTTCTCCCTCTTCCCCTTTGAGTCACAGAGGCAGTGTTAGAGACCCGCCCACTGTGACTTTCCTCTGTTAGATCCTCTGGTTACTTGACATGTTAACCTCCTTCTTTCTCAAAGGTAAACTAATCTGGTAGTGGCCATCCACCAGTTTTGCAGAATTTGTAACCAGCATTAGGGTCTTCCCTTGACAAAACAGGTTGGTCATTTTGTCTGCACTCAGGCTTTGAACTGCCCCTGTTAAAGCTCATCCAAGTTCAAAACTCAGATCCTGTTAACTGTCAGCCTTATACACGGTCTCTCCCATCACCACTGTCTCAATTCAGTGGTCTATTCACAGTCCATTCCAACATTGTTCTAATTGTATAAAGTCTATTATTAACATTGCAAATCACTTGCAATGGCTCCAATGCCTTAGGCACATTCATCCCTCTCAGTAGCTCAATTTCCAAATCAATCTCTGGCAAATGGACATGTTTCAGGTGAGACCATCCCTGGAGATCCCACCATCATGGAATGTTCCCTCCGTGGACAGGCATACTTTACTGTGTATAGATAGTTGACCTTAGTTTTCACCATCTAAGCTAGCTACTTCCAATCCTGATGAAGGGTCTCGGCCTGATTCGTTGACTGCTCATTTTAATGGATGCTGCCTGACCTGCTGAGTTCATCCAGCTTGTTTTAGACCATTTCCCTTCCATTAGTTCCAGGCTCAGTTTTAGTATTACTTATCATAGTGGCCACAGTAGAGGCAAAGCCGATTCCTTTAGCCTTAGAACAAAGTTGTGACTTAGTTTTGTTCACACCTTTGCTTAGTGCAGGAGATGGAGCATCCCAAACACAGGGTCTGTTACAAACTTTACTTGCCTTTCCATAAAATCAACAATACCAGCAAAAGTAGTCTTACAGTTGTGCCTTTCTTGCAGTTCAAATACAACGATTCTCCATTTATCCCTAAGTATATAGGGCAATTTCTTGACGACAATCAACATTATCTGTTGGAAGGTGAGACACATTTTCACTTATTACAGCAACATGACCTTCACTAAAACATTTATCGGTCAACCATTGTTTCACATCCCCTTTAAAGGCATTGCTGTAGCTATCAATGCTTGGAAAGTGTTCATTCATAACCCATTATAAAAACACACAACATAAAATACAATAGACAGAATATACATCAGCAGAAGAAACTCCTCCCATGCATGGTGACCATGATGCTGAACCTGTATCTGGATTCAGTAACTGCGATGGTTAACTATCCACTATGCAGCTTATTTCAGCCTTTTCTCCAGAGTGAGCTCAGTAATGTATCACATGGTGGATTGGCCAAATGAATCCCTTCCCAGACTTAGAGCAAGGTGAATGGTTTCTGCCCAGAGTAAATTTACTGCTGTGCCAGTAGGGAACCTGACTGACTGAATCCCTTCCTATGGTCTCAACAGATGTACTGCCTTGTCTAAGTGTGAATTTGCTGTTGAACACTCAGTTGAGGTGACTGAGTGACTCATTTCCCACAATCTGAACAGGTCAACAGCCCACCCCCAATGTGAACTCACTGGTGTGCCAATAGGTCAGATGACTGAGTGACTCCCTTTCCACAATCTGAGCAGGTGAAAAGTCTCCCCCAAGTGTGTACGGGTGGGATGACTAATTGAAACCCTTCCCACAGTCTATGTAGGTAAGTGGCCTCGCCCCAGTGTGAACTGACCCGCGTTCCAATCTGTCAGATAATCAGGCGAATCCCCTCCCACATTCTGAGCAGGGGGTGAACAGCCTCTCCCCAGTGTGAACTGACTGGTGTGTCTGCAGGTGACATGACCAACTGAATCCCTTCCCACAACCTAAGCAGGTGAATAGCCACTCCTCAGTGTGAACTCACTGGTGTGCCAGTAGATACAATCACTGAGCGAATCCTTTCCCACAGTCTGAGCAGGTGAAAGATTCTATCCAGTGTGAACCTGCTGAATGTAGCCTCAGTTGAGATGACTGAGCGAATCCCTTCACACAATCTGAGCAGGCGAATGGCTTCTCCCCAGTGTGAACTCACTGGGGTGCCAGTAAGGAACGTGACTGAGTGAATCCTTTGCCATTCTGAGCAGGTGAATGGCCTCTCCCCATGTGAATTTGTGAGATGACCAAGTGAATCACTTCCCACAGTCTGCGCAGGTCTCTCCCCAGTGTGAACTCACTTGTGTGCCAGTAGATCAGATGGTTGAGTAAATCCCTTATGAGTCTGAGAAACCCTTATCACCTGAGTCCCTTTCCACAATCAGAGCAGGTGAATGGTCTCTCCCCAGTGTGAACTGACTGATGTTCCTTCAGTTGAGATAACTCAGTGAATCCCTTCTCACAATCTGAGCAGGTGAATGGCCTCTCTCCAGTGTGAACTGACTGGCATCTCTGTAGGTGGGTCCACTGAGTGAATCCCTTGCCAAAGTCTCAGCATGTCTCTCCCCAGTGTGAACTCGTTGGTGTCTATGTAGGTTAGTTGACTTAGTGAATCCTCTTCCACAGTCTGAGCAGGTGAATGGTCTCTCCCCAGTGTGAACTCGCCGGTGTGCCAGTAGGTAAGATGATCGTGTGAATCCCTTCCCACAGTCCGAGCAGGGAAATGGCCTCTCCCCAGTGTGAAGTCGCTGATGTACCTTCAGTTGAGATGACTGAGTGAATCCCTTCCCACAGTCTGAGCAGGTGAACGGTCTCTCCCCTGTGTGAACTCGCTGGTGTGCCAAAAGGTAAGATGATCGAGTAAATCCCTTCCCACAGTCTGAGCAGGTGAACGGTCTCTGCCCAGTGTGACATCGCTGATGTACCTTCAGAGTAGATGACTCAGTGAATCCCTTCCCACAGTCTGAGCATGTGAATGGTCTCTCCCCAGTGTGAACTCGCTGATGTACCTTCAGATGAGATGACTGGGCAAATCTCTTCCCACAGTCTGAGCAGGTAAATGGCCTCTCCCCAGTGTGAACTCGTTGATGTACCTTCAGTTTAGAGGACTGAGTGAATCCCTTCCCACAGTCCGAGCAGGTGAATGACCACTCCCCAGTGTGAACCGATTGGTGTGCCAGTAGTTGGAATGACTGAGTGAATCCCTTCCCACAGTCGAAGCAGGTGAATGGCCTCTCCGCTGTGTGAACTGACTGATGTATCTTTAAGTGGGTTGACTGAGTGAATCCCTTCCCACAATCAGAGCAGGTGAATGGCCTCTCCCCCGTGTGAATTCGCTGATGTGCCTTTAGTTGAGATGACTGAGTGAATCTCTTCCCACAGTCTGAGCAGGTGAATGGTCTCTTAACAGTGTGGACTGACTGGTGTGCCAGTAGGTCAGACGATTCAGTGAATTGCTTCTCACAGTCTGAGCATGTGAACAGCATCTCTCCAGTGTAAACTGACCAGTGTGCCGATCAATCAGATGAGTAATTGAATCCTTTCCCACAGTCTGAGAAGTTGAACGGTTTCTCTCATGTTTGTACTCGGTGGTGTGCTGCGAGCCAGCTGAATGAGAGAGTTCCTTATCACACTGAGAGAAAAAGAATAATACCCCTGCTATCAATTCTCTGGCATTTCATCAAGTCAGATGTCAGAAAGATTGAATCTCTCCCATAGTCAATGCAGTTGAAGAACTGATCTCTAGTGATCAAAAGCTAGTGTGTTCTCAGCAACTCAATCCCAGAGGATTTCACGGTTAACAGAGACAACTTCATTTCCGACATGAAGCACATTTCCAGCTGGGATGAGATACTTTTTCTTCTCCTGGAATCAACAACAGATATATTTGGTGTAACAAAGGAAATATCTGGCCATCCTTAAATACAGTATCTGGACAGAGACATTAGAACTGGCGTGCTATTGTGTTCAGTTCCCTGTTCACAAATTCTTTGTCATTCCTAACATGTAAAAAGATTTACACACATCAATGGGTGAAAGACTGCATTTACATGATATATATAAAGAAAAAAAACTGTATTACAGTAAGTAGATATATGCCTATTAAATAGTTAAGTTAAAATAAGTAGTGCGAGGAAACAGAAATAAGGATGTAGTGAGTTAGTGTTCATAGGTTCAATGTCCATTCAGAAATTGGAAAGAGGAGGGGAAGATTATTTTTATTATTTTGAGTTCTGGTCATGTCCCACAGCACTACAAAGAGCACATGATATTTCATGGCTGATTCTGGAGACTTTCTAATTACTCTGATCCCTACCCCACCCCCACCCCGAGGTGACTGATTGTACTAAACTCATCAACAGTGATGTCAATGAATATGAAGGGGGAGGGGAGAGGGCAGTTGTCTTTCCCATTGGATTGTGGCAGTTTTGTGATGTGATCGTTACAGGTCACTTGTTACCCAGGAGACAGATGTTTGAATTCATTCTGTACCCAGGGAGAAAGGTATAAAACATTCTCATAGGTAGAAAGGTCCAGAGAAAGAGGTAAAACAAAGGTGATTTTCTCAAGAACTAAATTTGATGGAAAGATTTTGTTGGTTTTCCTTTGCAGCACTAATTGACATTTTCATTCACTGGAAGGGAATTAACCTCTTCTTCTGAGGTTAACGCAAAACTGTATCTTTGTTTTGAGTTCCTAATTCTTGGATTTAGATAGGTGAAGTTTGGCAGTGTCTGACAGATCCAACCGCTGGCATTCCCCTTGCCAAGCACACCCGACTGATTGCTGGGGGAAGCACTAGAATGGCCATCCTGACTTCAGGTCAAGATGGCGCGAGCCTACAAAGCTCCCTCAGTCGACATCTTCCAAAATATCTTTTTTACTTCTTTTACGTCTGTTTTTCACCTCAAATATGTTTCTAGGACTGTTAAGAGTCTGTGATTTACAGTTTGCAGATCTTTGCGTGATCTAATGCTTTGTGGTCTCTGAAAAGATTCCAGGAAGCAAGAGCACGTACTCGGACAGCCTCAAAGCAAAGAAACTTTGAGACAGTGCGAGCCGTTGTTCGACTCCATTTCACGATTTAAAGTGTCAATTAATCACTAATTAAAGCATTGAGAAAAACTGAGATCTCAAGGCAAACAAGAGTTTCAGTGCCAACTGCCTGCCTTTTAATCACTACGGGAGCAGTCTGTGAGCAGCCAATCGCTGGGTGGCTCACTGTGACAAGCAGGTAGGCCTCTCTGCCTCGTGTGATGTCCCTCTCTTTCAATGAACATCAGTGATATCATAGGATGGTATCGTGGCTCTGTGTTTATGGTTTGGACAATTCCATTTAAGGACTGTGGACGTTTTCGGACTTATAGGTTTTATTTTCTGTGTTTTTTTTTAAATCGCCTGTTCCTTTTCAGTCTTGTTCTGCAAGGGGAGGGTGTTTAGGGGGTTGATGTCCTGTTAGTTTTTTTACGTGGGGAAGGGCTTTTTTTGGGGGGTTGATGTTCCTACTCTGCAGGGTGAGTGAGGTTTTTGGGGGAGAGGGGTATGCCATTCTTTTTCGTATGGGGGTGGGTTTGATGGCTCTCTCTGAATGGCTTTCATGTTCTTTCCTTGTTTCGTGGCTCTTAAGAGATTATAAATTTCAGGGTTGTATATGACCATAAGACATAGGCTATTTGGCCCATAGAGTCTGCTCCACCATTTCATCATGGCTGATCCTCTTGTTTCTGCATTTCTGTTTTAAGAGGGCACCCCTCTATCCTGAGGCTGTGCCCTCTTGTCCTAGACTCTCCCACCATGCGAAACATCCTTTTCACATCTACTCTGTCTAGGCCTTTCAACATTGAAAGGTTTCAATGAGATCCCCCCCCCACCCCCCATCCTTCTGAATTCCAGCGAGTACAGACCCAGAGCCATCAAACATTCCTCATATGATAACCCTTTCATTTCTGGAATCAGCCTGGTGAACCTCCTCTAGATCCTCTCCAACGCCGGCACATTTTTTCTAAGATAAGCCCATAACTGTTCACAATACTCAATGTGAGGCCTCACCAATGCCTTATAAAGCCTCAGCATTACATCCCTGTATTCTAGACCTCTTGAAATGAATGCTAACATGGCATTTGCCTTCCTCACCACTGCCTCAACCTGCAAGTTAATCTTCATGGTGTTCTGCACAAGGATTCCCAAGTCCCTCTGCATCTCAGATTCCTGGATTTCCTCCCCGTTTAGAAAGTAGTCCACACATTCATGTCTACTACCAAAGTGCATGAACACGCATTTTCCAACATTGCATTTCATTTGCTACTTTCTTGCCCATGCTCCTAATCTGCATCCTAACTGTTTCGTCAACAGTACCTGCCACTCCACCAATCTTTGTATCATCTGCAAACTTGGCAACAAAGCCATCTATTCCATCATCTAAAACATTTATATACAGCATAAACAAAAGTGGTCCCAACACAGACCACCACTAGTCACAGAAAAGGCTCCTTTTATTCCCACTCGCTGCCTCCTACCAATCAGCCAATGCTCTAACCATGTTCATAACTTTCCTGTAATACCATGGGTTCTTAACTTGGTAAGCAGCCTCATGTGTGGCACCTTGTCAAAGGCCTTCTGAAAGTCCAAATATACAACATCCCCTTTATCTATCCTACTTGTAATCTCCTCAAGGAATTCCAACAGGTTCATCAGGCAGGATTTTCCTTGAAGGAAGCTATTCTGACTTTGTACTATCTTGTCTTGTGTCAACAAGTACTCCATCACCTCATCCTTAACAGCTGACTCCTATGTTTCCTCTAAGCTGTGTGCATATGCGCACGTACACACATTTTTCAAACAGCACACAAAGGAAACTAATGTGTGCACAAAAGGTTAGCTACCTAAAATAATGAAGTAATTAATAATGATACTTATTGAGAATAATCTTTTAGCTGAATGTTTCTGTTAACTAGTTAGTCGGTTTTTCAAATATCACAATGCACGTCACTAATTTACATCACCTCACCTTTCCTGTTCCGGTTTGTACAGCTGCATCACGGCGGCAGCCATCTTTGGCGGACAGTGTTCATATCGTAAAGTTTACAAAGACCTGTTTCAAATCCTGTAGATAGCTTACTAAGTTTTTATTGAAAAAAATATTGATTCACTATGTCAAATTCAAAAGCAGCAAAGGGCGTGAAGTGCAAAAGAACTGCAAATTTGTTTAAAGTTGAATGGCTTAACAAAATAGTAGAAACTGCTACACCGCAAGCTCATGAGGTCATGAATGTTCAGCTATGAGAAATATTTATGTGTGATTCGGAAAATGGAGTTATCTGTTTGTATTGTCGTGATGCAAAAGTTGCTGGAGAATTTGCCAGTGGAAAGAAGTGGGATGATATTTGGAAACTTGACTTTTTGAAGCGTAATTTGGCAAGTAAATCACAATTGGACGGTGTTCAAAAGTTCAGGCAACAGAACCTGAGTCAGCTTTTGATTTCTCTGCAATTGCAGATTGCGACTTCACATTTGGGGATGAACAAGTTAATGCCTTTTGTCTAAAATATCATGATTTTCTAGCTGAAAATACTGTAATAGTTAGACAGTTTAATGATTTCAAATTTATGCAAGAAAAAATTAAATCCAAACTGATTTTAAACTTTCACGAGGAAATCTGCAGATGCTGGAAATTCAAACAACACACACAAAATGCTGGTGGAACACAGCAGGCCAGGCAGCATCTATAAGGAGAAGCACTGTCGACGTTTCGGGCCGAGACCCTTCATCAGGACTAACCAAAAGGAAAGATAGTAAGAGATTTGAAAGTAGTGGGGGGAGGGGGAAATGCGAAATGATAGGAGAAGACTGGAGGGGGGTGGGATGAAGCTAAGAGCTGGAAAGGTGATTGGCGAAAGTGATAGAGCTGGAGAAGGGAAAGGATCATGGGATGGAAGGCCTCAGGAGAAAGAAAGGGGGGGGGACACATTTTAATTCCACGTCCCATTCCCTTTCTGATATGTCTATCCATGGCTTCCTCTACTGTCAGAATGAATCCAAACTCAGGTTTGAATCCAACACCTTATATACCGGCTGGGTAGTCTCCAACCTGATGGCATGAACATTGACTTCTCTAACTTCCGTTAATGCCCCTCCTCCCCTTCTTACCCCATCCTTGACATATTTAGTTGTTTGCCTGTTCTCTATGTCCCTATGGTGCTTCCCCCCCCCCCTTTCTTTCTCCCAAGGCCTCCCATATCACTTTCGCCAATCACCTTTCCAGCTCTTAGCTTCATCCCACCCCCTCCGGTCTTCTCCTATCATTTCACATTTCCCCCTCCCCCCACTACTTTTAAATCTCTATCTTTCCTTTCGGTTAGTCCTGACGAAGGGTCTCGGCCCGAAACGTCAACAGTGCTTCTCCTTATAGATGCTGCCTGGCCTGCTGTGTTCCACCAGCATTTTAGTGTGTTGTTTGATTTTAAACTTTGCTCAAATGGTGGCATTTCTACCTCAAAATGAACAGTTTTGCGACCTTGCACAGTTGATGGACATTGGGGGAATCTTTCTTGTTTCTAGTATGGACTGTGGGCAAGGTTTTAGCCTAATGAATCAACTCAAAAACAAGCTGAGAAACTGTTTAGGTGAATGTCATTTGGGGATATGTTAATGAGAATCAAAAGCTGTCAATTGGATAGAAGTTCTATTAGTCTAGGTAAGGTTACAAAGAATGGGTAAATGCCAAAGACAGGAGAGAAAAAAATAACTGAGTGACTTAAATAGGTATGTTATTTTGTTGTTATTCTGAGCAGTTTTATGTCAAATATTTTGTAAACCTACATAAACTGTTCCATATGTGCATTCAGTGCGTATACTTTTGCCACAGGAAAAAAATTTGCACAAGATCTTTGCGCACACTAACTACTAAAAATTAGAGGGAACATTGGTTGACACCAACATCTTCCCAATCAGAGGTCAGGCTGTCTATAATCTCCTTCCTGCTGCCTTCTTCCTTTCTTAAAGAGCAGAGTAACATTTGCAACCTTCCAGTCCTCTGGCACCACACCAAGAATTCAATGATTTTTGAAAGATCATTTCTAACTCCACCACAATCTCTAACGCTATCTCTTTCAGAACTCTAGGGTGCAGTTCCCCTGGTCCGGATGACTTCTGTACTTTTAGGTCTTTCAGCTTTTTGAGCACCTTCTCCCTTGTAATAGTAACTGCACCCATTTCTTTTCCTTCGCACACTACAATATCAGTCGCACTGCTAATGTCTTCCACAGTGAAGACTGGGGCAAACTACTCATTTAGTTCAGCAGCCATCTCCTTGACCCCTCCGTTATTATTCTCCTGCCTCATTTTCTAGTGGTCCTATATCCACTCTCATCTCTCTTTCGTTTTTAACATACTTGAAAAAACTTTTATGATCCACTTTGATATTATTTGCTAACTTGCTTTCACATTTCATTGTTTCCTTTCTAATGGCTTTTTTAGTTGCTCTCTGTAGGTTTCTAAAAAACTTCCCAATCCTCTATCTTCCCACTCATTTTTGCTTTGTTGTATGCTCTTTCTTTTGCTTTTACAATAGCTTTGACTTCCCTTGTCAGCCATTGTTGCACTATTTTACCATTCTGAGTATTTCTTCATTTTTGGAATACACAGGTCCTGCACCTTCTTCATTTCCCCCAGAAACACATGCCATTGCTGCTCTGCTGACATCCCTACCAACAGCTCCTTCCAAATTATTTTGGCCAACTCCTCTCTCATATCACTGTAATTTCCCTTACTCAACTGAAATACTGCTACAGCAGACTATACTTTCTCCCTATATTGCGATCACTGGTTCCTAAGGGTTCAATTACCTTAAGCTCCATATTTGTCTCTGGTTCATTACGTAACACCCAATCCAGTATAGCTGATTCCCTCATTGGCTCACCAACAAACTGCTCTAAAAAGCTATCTCTTAGGCATTCAACAAATTCACTCTCGAGATCCAGTAGCAACCTGATTTTCCCAATGGACCTGCACGTTAAAATCTCCCATGACTACCATAACATGGCCCTTTTCATTCGCGTTTTCTATTTCCTGTTGTAATCTGTGGTCCACCTCCCAGCCACTATTGGGAGGCCTGTATATAATTGCCATCAATGTCCTTTTACCCTTGCAGATTCTTAACTCAACCCACAAGGATTCAACATCTTCCGATCCTATGTCAAATCTTTCTTCTGATTTGATGCCATTCTTTACAGGTAGAGCCACACCACCTCCTCTGCCTACCTTCCTATCCCACTGATATAACGTGTAACCTTGGACATTCAGCTCCCAACTACAACTATCCTTCAGCCACGATTCAGTGATGGCCACAACATCATACCTGGCAGTCTGTAAAATTGCAACAAGATCATCCACCTTATTTCTTACACTACATGCATTTAGATACAACACCCTGAGTACCGTATTTGCTATCCTTTCTGACTCTGCATCCCCAATGATTTAATACTCAGCCTGTTTGCTGCAACTAAGTTCCATCACCTACCTGCCTTTCCTGACAATCTGACTGCACGCTATCTTTACCTTTTTACCATCCATCCTATCCTAAGTCCTTTCACTCCGGTTCCCACCTCCCTGCCACGTTAGTTTAAACCTCTCCCCAACAGCTCTAACAAACCTGCCTGTGAGAATATTGGTCCCCCTCAGTTTCAGATACAACCCATCACTTTTGAACGGGTCATATCTCTCCCAGAAGAGATCCCAATGATCCAAGAACCTGAAGCCCTTCCCCCTGCACCAGCTTCCTAGCCACGCATTTATCTGCCAAATCATCCTCTTTCTTCCCTCACTGGTGCAATCCAGAAACTGCTACCCATGAGGTCCTGCTCTCTAAATTCTCTCTTCAGGAACTCATTGTACTGATATGTACCAAGACATCTGGTTGCTCCCCCTCCCTATCCAAAATGTTGTGGACGCGATCTGAGACATCCCTGACCCTGGCACCTGGGATGCAACATACCATCTGGGTGTCCCGTTAACATTTACAGAATCTCCTGTCCGTTCCCCTCACTATCCAGACCCCTCTCTTCCATATAACCATATAACAATCACAGCACGGAAAACAGGCCATTCCGGCCCTCCTAGTCCGTGCCGAACTCTTAATCTCACCTAGTCCCACCTACCCGCACTCAGCCCATAACCCTCCACTCCTTTCCTGTCCATATACCTATCCAATTTTACCTTAAATTACACAACTGAACTGGCCTCTACTACTTCTACAGGAAGCTCATTCCACACAGCTATCACTCTCTGAGTAGAGAAATACCCCCTCGTGTTTCCCTTAAACTTTTGCCCCCTAACTCTCAAATCATGTCCTCTCGTTTGAATCTCCCCTACTCTCAATGGAAACAGCCTATTCACGTCAACTCTATCTATCCCTCTCAACATTTTAAATACCTCGATCAAATCCCCCCTCAACCTTCTACGCTCCAATGAATAGAGACCTAACTTGTTCAACCTTTCTCTGTAACTTAAGTGCTGAAACCCAGGTAACATCCTAGTAAATCGTCTCTGCACTCTCTCCAATTTATTGATATCTTTCCTATTATTCGGTGACCAGAACTGTACACAATATTCCAAATTTGGCCTTACCAATGCCTTGTACAATTTTAACATTACATCCCAACTTCTGTACTCAATGCTCTGATTTATAAAGGCCAGCGTTCCAAAAGCCTTCTTCACCACCCTATCTACAAGAGACTCCACCTTCAGGGAACTATGCACAGTTATTCCTAGATCTCTCTGTTCCACTGCATTCCTCAATGCCCTACCATTTACCCTGTATGTTCTATTTGGATTATTCCTGCCAAAATGTAGAACCTCACACTTCTCAGCATTAAACTCCATCTGCCAACGTTCAGCCCATTCTTCTAACCGGCATAAATCTCCCTGCAAGCTTTGAAAACCCACCTCATTATCCACAACACCTCCTACCTTAGTATCATCAGCATACTTACTAATCCAATTTACCACCCCATCATCCAGATCATTTATGTATATTACAAACAACATTGGGCCCAAAACAGATCCCTGAGGCACCCCGCTAGTCACCGGCCTCCATCCCGATAAACAATTATCCACCACTACTCTCTGGCATCTCCCATCTAGCCACTGTTGAATCCATTTTATTACTCCAGCATTAATACCTAACGACTGAACCTTCTTAACTAACCTTCCATGTGGAACTTTGTCAAAGGCCTTGCTGAAGTCCATATAGACTACATCCACTGCCTTACCCTCATCAACATTCCTCATAACTACTTCAAAAAATTCAATAAGGTTTGTCAAACATGACCTTCCACGCACAAATCCATGCTGGCTACTCCTAATCAGATCCTGTCTATCCAGATAATTATAAATACTATCTCTAAGAATACTTTCCATTAATTTACCCACCACTGATGTCAAACTGACAGGTCTATAATTGCCAGGCTTACTTCTAGAACCCTTTTTAAACAATGGAACCACATGAGCAATACGCCAATCCTCCGGCACAATCCCCGTTTCTAATGACATCTGAAAGATCTCCGTCAGAGCTCCTACTATCTCTACACAAACTTCCCTCAAGGTCCTGGGGAATATCCGGTCAGGACCCGGAGATTTATCCACTTTTAAATTTCTTAAAAGCGCCAGTACTTCCACCTCTTTAATTGTCATAGGTTCCATAACTTCCTTACTTGTTTCTCACACCTTACACCATTCAATATCCTTCTCCTTAGTGAATACCGAAGAGAAGAAATCGTTCAAAATCTCTCCCATCTCCCTCGGCTCCACACATAGCTGACCACCCTGATTCTCTAAGGGACCAATTTTATCCCTCACTATCCTCTTGCTTTTAATATAACTGTAGAAGCCTTTCGGATTTACTTCCACCTTATTTGCCAAACCAAACTCGTAACTTCTTTTAGCTTTTCTAATCTCTTTCTTAAGATTCCTTCTACATTCTTTATATTCCTCGAGCAATTCCTTTACTCCATGCTGCCTATATCTATTGTAGACATCCCTCTTTTTTCGAACCAAGTTTCTAATATCCCTTGAAAACCATGGCGCTTTCAAACCTTTAACCTTTCCTTTCAACCGAACAGGAACATAAAGATTCTGTACCCTCATAATTTCACCCTTAAATGACCTCCATTTCTCTATTATATCCTTCCCATAAAACAACTTGACCCAATCCACTCTCTCTAAATCCCTGCACATCTCCTCAAAGTTAGCCTTTCTCCAATCAAAAATCTCAACTCTAGGTCCAGTCCTGTCCTTCTCAATAATTATATTGAAGCTAATGCTATTGTGATCACTGGACCCGAAGTGCTCCCCAACACATACATCTGTCAGCTGACCTATCGCATTCCCTAACAGGAGATCCAACACTGCCCCATCTCTAGTCGGTACTTCTATGTATTGTTGCAAAAAACTATCCTGCACACATTTCACAAACTCTAAACCATCCAGCCCTTTTACAGAATGAGCTTCCCAATCTATGTGAGGAAAATTAAAATCTCCCACTATCACCACCTTGTGTTTACTACAAATATCTGCTATCTCCTTACACATTTGCTCTTCCAACTCACGCTCCCCATTAGGTGGCCTATAATACACTCCTATCAGTGTTACTACACCTTTCCCATTCCTCAATTCCACCCAAATAGACTCTCTAGAGGAGCTCTGTAATCTATCCTTCCAAAGCACCGCCATAAGATTTTGTCGGACAAGCAATGCAACACCTCCTCCTCTGGCCCCTCCTACTCTATCACACCTGAAGCAACTAAATCCAGGAATATTTAGTTGCCAATCACACCCTTCCTGCAACCATGTTTCACTAATAGCTACAACATCATAATTCCAGGTATCAATCCACACTTTAAGCTCATCCACCTTTCTTACAATGCTCCTAGCATTAAAATAGATACATTTAAGATACTCTCCACCTCCTCCTCTCTTTTCATCCCTAGCAATGCATTCAAATTTATTATCCTTTTCTTTCTTCTCCCCTACAACTTCGGGCTGAGCGCATCCCTTCTCCATCACCTTCCTTTCCTCCCTCACACACTGTCTACTTACTTGCTCTACTGGTTAACTAACCTCCTCTCTCATAGTTTCCTCAAATTGATTTCCGCCCCCCCATCTTACTAGTTTAAAGTCTGCCCTGTAGCCCTAGCAAACCTCCCCGCTAGGATATTGGTCCCCCCAGGATTCAAGTGTAACCCGTCCTTCTTGAACAGGTCACGCCTGCCCCAGAAGAGGTCCCAATGATCTAGAAACTTGAATCCCTGCCCCCTGCTCCAATCCCTCAGCCACGCATTCATCCTCCACCTAATTCCATTCCTACTCTCACTGTCGCGTGGCACAGGCAGTAATCCCGAGATTACTACCTTTGCGGTCCTTCTTCTTAACTGCCTTCCTAACTCCCTATACTCTCGTTTCAGGACCTCTTCCCCTTTCCTACCTATGTCATTGGTACCTACATGTACCACGACCTCTGGCTCCTCACCCTCCCACTTCAGGATATCTTGGACGCGATCAGAAACGTCCCGGACCCTGGCACCAGGGAGGCAAACTACCATCCGGGACTCCCGATCACCTCCACAGAACCGCCTGTCTGAACCCCTGACTATCGAGTCCCCTATTACTATGGTCCTCTTTCTTCTATCCCTACCCTTCTGAGCTACAGGGCTGTCCTCTGTGCCGGAGGCCCGGCCACTGTCACTTCCTCCAGGTAGGCTGTCCCCCCCAACAGTACTCAAACATGAGTACTTATTGTCAAGGGGTACAGCCACTGGGGTACTCTCTAGTACCTGCCCCTTCCCCTTCCTGACCGTGACCCACCTATCTGCCTCCCGTGGCCCCGGAGTGACCACCTGCCTGTAACTCCTCTCTATCACCTCCTCACTCTCCCTGACCAGGTGAAGGTCATCGAGCTGCAGCTCCAGTTCCCTAACTCGGTCCCTCAGGAGCTGCAGTTCAACACACCTGGCGCAGATGTGGACGTCCGGGAGGCTCGGAGACTCCAGGACCTCCCACATCCTACACCAAGAACAAGCTGCCCTCACACTCATACTTCCCGAATAACTGAAAATAACAAGAACTAAAAGATAAGCCTACTGTGCCCTCTTCCGCCTAAGCCCTCTGAGCCCAAGCCCTACACTCTGCTCCCGGCTCCCTCTGAGCCCAAGCCCTACACTCTGCTCCCGGCTCCCTCTGAGCCCAAGCCCTACACTCTGCTCCCAGCTCACTCCGCTGCCCGCAAACGAAGCTGCCCGCTGTTTAAGGTTGCGTTCTTTTTATATCTTCCCTCCTTCCCAGGCCTCCTTCACGCGCCTGCGCAGTCCCGCCTCTCAGAACTCCGATCTGAGAAGCAATTTGAAAATGGCCGCCGCCGCACTTCTTCTCAAAGCCTCGCTGTCCTCTTCCAAAAGAGAACTACCTCACTCCTTCTCTCCTTTTTATATCTTCCCTCCTTCCCAGGCCTCCTTCACGCGCCTGCGCAGTCCCGCCTCTCAGAACTCCGATCTGAGAAGCAATTTGAAAATGGCCGCCGCCGCACTTCTTCTCAATGCCTCGCTGTCCTCTTCCAAAAGAGGCTTCTCTCTGTTTCCCTTCTGCACCATGGACCCATGCTAAGTGTCTGTAACCCGGTCTCCATGGCATTCTCCAAGAAGGTCATCCACCACAAAAGTATCCAAAGCAGTACACTTGTTTTTGAGAGGAATGGCCACAAGGGTGCTCTGCTCTAAATGCCTACGTATTTGCATTTCTCCTGATGGTCACCCAGCTACTCATCTCCTGCAATTTCAGGGCGACTACTTCCTTGTAACTTTTATCAATTATACTCTCACTCTCATGGAAGGTCATCCAGGTGCTGTTCCAGATCCTAATACAGTCTTCAAGGAGCTGCAGCTGGATGCACTTCACGCAGATGTAGTTCCCCGGGAGACTCTGGGTCTCCCAAGACTCCAACATCTGACACAAAGAACACACCACAGACATTTAAATGGTACAATAAGAGAGGGGGAGAGAAAAAAAGGAAACCATAACACACACTTTACAGAGCCGACACCTTTTCCGAGCTTCTACTCTCGTTATTGGCCTACTCTCGGCAATGACCACTCCGCTTATTCCTTCTGTATTTTATTTCGTTCGTAGAGCTCTGTTGATGCCGCTGATAGGCCACGTACAATGTACAGATATTAAATGATCCTTTGAACCCATGGCCGACTCTCTACCCAGAAACCCTCACAAACGAGAGACTCATCCATCAACCTCGATGCGCATGCGCCATGTAAATAGTGCCAGCGCCTTCGCTCCGGAGTAGAAAGCTCCGCGGGCCCAGGTACGGATCGTGGGGTTGAGAGAGTAGGAACGGACAGGGAATGTCCCGAAATGTGAAGCCACAATGTGTCTGGATCTCTCAACAATTGTCCATCAGTCTCGGTGTGGACACCAGTGATGATGAAATCCCCACTCCTACCTCCAGTCGATCCTCCATTGCTTGTCGTCGGCTAGGCGCATGCGCATTAACCGGGGAACGCTCTGTTTTTACGCATGCGCATTTGGTCGCTGGGTCACCGATGGCGAATTCTGAAATCGCGGTTGTGAGATTTTTGAAATTACTGAGATTACAAAAAACATTGAAAAGAGCAGGGAAGAAGGTTAATCACGTATAATATTCTTCCTTGGTCCAAAGCCTAAAGTAACGAGGAATATTTGGGACATACCGTCAGTGATAGTCATAGTGGAAATTCAAGGTAAACCTCTTCACCCCACACACCGGTGACCAGTTTCAAACAGAGAGAATGAGAGGTGAACTCAACCAGGTAGCAGCTGGACTGAGTGGCCTCTCCACTGTACATTGGCTGTGTGACAGACACATGAGACACAAGGTTTGAAAAAGAACTGATTCATTTCTCACAGATCCACAATATTCTCAATATCTCTCAATATCACCAAGACCAAGGAGATGGTGGTGGACTTTAGGAGATCTAGGCCTCATATGGAGCCAGTGATCATTAATGGAGAATGTGTGGAGCAGGTTAAGACCTACAAGTATCTGGGAGTACAGTTAGACGAGAAGCTAGACTGGACTGCCAACACAGATGCCTTGTGCAGGAAGGCACAGAGTCGACTGTACTTCCTTAGAAGGTTGGCGTCATTCAATGTCTGTAGTGAGATGCTGAAGATGTTCTATAGGTCAGTTGTGGAGAGCGCCCTCTTCTTTGTGGTGGCGTGTTGGGGAGGAAGCATTAAGAAGAGGGACGCCTCACGTCTTAATAAGCTGGTAAGGAAGGCGGGCTCTGTCGTGGGCAAAGTACTGGAGAGTTTAACATCGGTAGCTGAGCGAAGGGCGCTGAGTAGGCTACGGTCAATTATGGAAAACTCTGAACATCCTCTACATAGCACCATCCAGAGACAGAGAAGCAGTTTCAGCGACAGGTTACTGTCGATGCAATGCTCCTCAGACAGGATGAAGAGGTCAATACTCCCCAATGCCATTAGGCTTTACAATTCAACCACCAGGACTTAAGAACTTTTTAAAAGCTATTATTAATGCTTTTTGAGATAGTGATTTAGATGCATATCATATTTTTTACTGAGTTAAGTATTGTATGTAATTAGTTTTGCTACAACAAGTGTATGGGACATTGGAAAAAAAGTTGAATTTCCCCATGGGGATGAATAAAGTATCTATCTATCTATCTATCTATCTATTAAATACCAGTATATTTTAAAACTAACCAGCAGAATCAACGGCTCCAATGCTCAGTGACCAGGGTTCGCTCTTGATGAGCAGCCGCAAGATCTGCAATCGAGACAAGGCGTTTTGCTGCCCTACTTGTTGGCCTTTAATTTTGTCCCGGAGAACCAAGAGGAGGGAATGTTAGAGTTCATTTTTGGGTTTAGGTCATTCACATTTTGCAAATGGCTTCGGCCACCAGCCTTCTATTCTTTGACAAAGTACTGTGGATTGAGTTCACACACGAGGAAATCTGCAGATGCTGGAAATTCAAACAACAACACACACAAAATGCTGGTAGAACACAGCAGGCTAGGCAGCATCTATAGGGAGAAGCGATGTTGACGTTTCGGGCCGAGACCCTTCGTCAGGACTAACCGAAAGTTCAATGTATTTCCTAAAAGCTGTGAACCCAGTTCATTTGTAACAATGCTGTTCCTAAAAGCTGTGAATACCGGAATACTAACCCAGATGCTGCGGGTGGAAGTGTGAAATTTACAGGTAGTTTCAAAGACGGCATTATCTATACTTTGTCAATATGAATTGTCCTCTATGTTAAGCATGTAAAATACCAAATAAATGTATTGTGGATTCAGTTTGGAATAATACCAGCCGAATGCTGCTGGCGCTAGTGGAACGGATTTAATCAAAAGGTGTGAAAGGTTCAAAAGAAGGCATTGTCTATACTTGTAAATATGAATTGTCCTTTGTGTTAAGCAAATAAATATCAAGCCCACATTGGGCTAGCAGACCTTTTCCACCAAAGGGTCTCCGTATGATGCTTGCTGTACCTTGTTGTGTCAAATAAAGAAGATGCTTTGTGTATCTACCAGTAACTCTATCTCCGCTGATTTCATTTACACTGCAGCCTGAGATTGACAGTCCTTCAGTATCTTCCAACTGCAGTCAGTCACCATGATGATCAAAACATAGATCTCTTTGAACTTCTTCCCTGGAGTGAAGTTGCTGGTTTTATCAGCAGGTGGGATGATTGACCTTTGCTGACTCTCAACAGAGGTTTGGCCTCTATGTATTGTGAACACTGGAGCCTCACAAAGTGGGTTAACTAAATGAATGAATCCCTTTCCACACTTGGAACAGGTGTGAAACTATACTAACAGAAAAAGGAAAACTGAGCCAAGAATGTTACGCCTGTGCCCCCTCCTTTTTGAGAATCGCAAGATCGCTATTAAGTCAGGTCAGGAGACCCAGGAAATGAGAGAGGCACACAGAATCCACAGGGGGTTTGGAATGTCCGGGCCCCTCAACGATACAAAGCTACGGGAAATGGCCATTGTCTCCTGGAGACAGAATTGTGTATTGAGCACTGCGCTAGTCATCGACGTCCTCAAGGAATGAGCAACGTGGGCTGGTTGGGGGATGGCATCCTCCCCAACCTGATTGACATCTGAGACCCCGTGAGTGGGGATAAAAAAGGGTCTGGGGAACAACCCCTTTCAGACGCACCAGAAGAAACGCTAGAAATCCTGTAACAGCGTAATAGCGAAAGCCGGTGGAAAGCCCACGTGTGTCCTTTTCCATTTGCCTCAGAATTGGTGGGCCTTACCACGGAAGAATGGCTTTAGCTAACACAAAGGAGAAATCAGCCCCAACGACTCTCGAAGGATTGACATCATAAAAGGAATGGGCAAGTTTTAAACTCTCTCTCTTGACTCCAACCAAAGGCTGCAGCCTGCATGAAGTTGAGTGACTTTTATATTTCCATTGGACAATACGTTATCCCCTAGACAACGATAGAGCTATTTCTTATTGATTATTATTATACCCGCGCTTTTAGATTTAGTATTGACGACGTATATTATCTGTATGTTTGCATCGATGTTATTTTTGTGTATTTTTATCAATAAATACTGTTAAAAATAGTACCATCAGACTTCAACGGACCTCTCTATCTTTGCTGGTAAGTGACCCAGTTATGGGGTACTTAACAAGAATAACTGCTCACCTGAGTGAACTGGCTGGTGTTTCAATAGCTCATGTGACTGAATGAATCCCATCCCACACACGGAGCAGATGAATGGCATCTCCCCACTGTGAACTTACTGGTGTATGTACAGGTGCAGTGGCCAGGTGAATCCCTTCCGAAATGAGAAGCAATGAGTGCAGCTCAGTGAGTTCAACTCTATGGCCATTTACCAGGTCAGATCATGAACCTCTCCATGTATTGGGTAGAACCATAGAACATTACAGCACAGAAACAGGCCTTTTGGCCCTTCTTGGCTGTACTGAACCATTTTTCTGCCTAGTCCCAATGACCTGCACCTGGGCCATATCCCTCCAAACCCCTCTCATCCATGTACCTGTCCAAGTTTTTCTTAAATGTCAAAAGCATTCACCACTTCATCTGGCAGCTCATTCCACACTTCCACCACTCTCTGCGTGAAGAAGGCCCCCCTAATGTTCCCTTTAAACTTTTCACCCTTAACCCATGACCTCTGGTTTTATTCTCCCCTAGCCTCAGTGGAAAAAGCCTGCTTGCATTCATTCTATCTATACCCATCATAATTTTATACACCTCTATCAAATCACCCCTCATTCTCCTACACTCCAGGGAATAAAGTCCTAACCTATTCAACCTTTCTCTGTAACTCAGTTTCTCAAGTCCCGGCAACATCCTTGTAAACCTTCTCTGCACTCTTTCAACCTTCTTAATGTCCTTCCTGTAATTAGGTGACCAAAACTGCACACAATACTCCAAATTCGGCCTCACCAATGTCTTAAACAACCTCACCATTACATTCCAACTCTTATACTCAATACTTTGATTTATAAAGGCCAATGTACCAAAAGCTCTCTTTACAACCCTATCTACTTGTGACGCCACTTTTAGGGAATTATGTATCTGTACTCCCAGATCCCTCTGTTCTACTGCACTCCTCAGTGTCCTACCATTTACCTTGTTTGTTCTACCTTGGTTTGACCTTCCGAAGTGCAAGACCTCACACTTCTCTGTATTAAACTCCATCTGCCATTTTTCAGCCCATTCCTCCAACTGGTCCAAATCCCTCTGCAAGCTTTGAAAACCTTCCTCACTGTCCACTACACCTCCAAACTTTGTATCATCAGCAAATTTACTGATCCAATTTGCCACATTATCATCCAGGTCATTGATATAGATAACCAATAACAATAGACCCAGCACTGATCCCTGTGGCACACCACTAGTCACAGGCCTCCACTCAGAGTAGCAATCCTCCACTACCACTCTCTGGCTTCTTCCATTGAGCCAATGTCTAATCCAATTTACTACCTCTCCATGTATACCTAGCAGCTGAATCTTACTAACTAACCTCCCATGCGAGACCTTGTCAAAGGCCTTACTGAAGTCCATGTATACATTATCCACTGCCTTCCCTTCATCCACTTTCCTGGCAACTTCCTCGAAAAACTCTAATAGATTGGTTAAACATGACCTACCACGCACAAAACCATGCTGACTTTTTCTAATAAGTCCCTGTCTCTGCAAATACTTGTAGATCCTACACGAGGAAATCTGCAGATGCTGGAAATTCAAACAACAACACACACAAAATGCTGGTAGAACACAGCAGGCCAGACAGCATCTATAGGGAGAAGCGCTGTCGATGTTTCGGGCCGAGACCCTTCTTTTGGTTCCATACATAGCCGACTGCTCTGATCTTCAAGAGGACTAATTTTATCCCTTACTATCCTTTTGCTCTTAACATACCTGTAGAAGCTCTTAGGATTATCTTCACCCTGACTGCCAAAGCAACCTTGTGTCTTCTTTTAGCCCTCCTGATTTCTTTCTTAAGTATTTTCTTACTCTTTTTATACTCCTCAAGCATCTTATTTCCTCCCTGTTGTCTATACACATTATACATCTCTCTCTTCTTCTTTATCAGAGTTCCAATATCCCTCGAGAACCAAGGTTCCTTATTCTTATTCATTTTGCCTTTAACCCTAACAGGAACATACAAACTCTGCACTCTCAAAATTTCTCATTTGAAGGCCTCCCACTTACCAATCACATCCTTGCCAGAGAACAACTTGTCCCAATCTACGCTTTTTAGATCCTTTCTCATTTCTTCAAATGTGGCCTTTTTCCAGTTTAGAACTTCAACCCAAGGATCAGATCTATCTTCATCCATGATCAAGTTGAAACTAATGACATTATGATCACTGGAACCAAAGTGTTCCCATACACATACTTCCGTCACCTGCCCTAACTCATTTCCTAATAGGAGATCTAATATTGCATCTTCCCTAGTTGGTACATCTATATATTGATTTCTTCTTGCTATGACTGGTGTGGTGTCTTCTCAATCATCTCCTCCTTCACATTCAAAGATCGATTGTGTTCTAGTGCTGGTGAACTGACAGACACTGCAGAACTGCCATATTGTTGTGCTCGAGATACCCACACAGAAATTCTTTGTCTTTTCTAACAGCGAAAAAACTTTGAAAAGAACGTCAATGAGTGAAAGACAATATTTCAGCCAAGATCATTTTTGTCTTTATAATGACCTCTGACATCACACTGTTACAAGGGTGGACACAATTTGGCGGAACAACAGTTCTAATTGGGCACAGTTCAGGCACAACATCAAATTCTCTGTCTTCCTGTCTGTATCAGAATGGGTCATTTCTGCCCTTCATCAACCTCTGACTTGGCTCAGTTTGTCTTTCTCTATTAGAGAATGCTTCACATTCTGGGTATGTCTCAAGACCTACAAAAAGCACACAGTCCTTTCCTGCCCATCACCTCCCTCTGGTACTCTTCCCCCTTCCCTTTCTTCCATTCCCTCTGTCCTCTCTAAGCAGATTTCCTCTTCTCCAGTCCTTTATCTCTTTCACCAATTGATTTCCCAGCTGTTTACCTCACCCCTCCTCCTCTCCCGGTTTCACCTATCACCTACTCCCTTGTACATTTTCCTCCCCTACCCCCACCTTCTTACACTGACCTCATCTTTTCTCTGCAGTCCTGATCAGGCCTGAAATATTAAGAGTTTACTCTTTTCCACAGATGCTGCCTGGCCTGCTGAGTTTCTCCAGCATTTTGTGTGTGTTGTTTGGATTTCCAGCATCTGCAGGTTTTCTCTTGTTTGCAAGAGCACACAGTATTTCCACAGCTGCTTTTACAGACTTTATGATTATTGTGACCATCCTGACATTTGACCTCTGACTCAGAGCCAGCAATGTCATTTGACCTCAATAGTAGGTTGTAAGACTTTCTTGTTGCAGATTGGCACTGTGTAGTAGATTTTTTTTGTGTAAATGCTACTGGTCACTTGTTAGCCAGAACATTATTATGTACCCTAAACAGGACAGAAGGAAAGCAGTGGCAGAGAGTCAGAACTACAGGATGTTGAACAAACAAGGCTCAAAACGTCGACTGTACTTTTTTCCATAGATGCTGCCTGGCCTGCTGAGTTTCTCCAGCATTTTGTGTGTGTTGCATGGATGTTGAACAAAGGTGCAAAGGTAACACAATGATTTTGTCAACTGTCTATTCCTCTCCCTAGAAGCTACAGGTGCAGCACAATGCTTTACAATACCTATGACCTGGTTTCAATTCCTACCGCTGCCTGTAGGGAGTGTTACGCCTGCGCCCCAACTCTGAGGGGTCGAAGATTCCCAAAGTAGCCCCCTCCTTTTTGAGAATCGCAAGATCGCTATTAATTCAGGTCAGGAGACCCAGGAAATGAGAGAGAGACGTTTGGAATGTCTTGGCTCCTCGGTGATACAAAGCTACGGGAAACAGCCATTGTCTCTTGGAGACGGACTTGTGTATTGAGTACGGTGCTATTTATTCGAAGCCCTCAGGGAATGACCAAAAGTGGGCTGGTTGAGGGGAGGCATCCCTCCACCCTGATTGACATCTGAGACCCTGTGAGTCAGGATAAAAGAGGGTCTGGGGGAACAGCCCCTTCAGACACACCAGAAGAAACGCTAGAAATCCTGTAACAGCGAAATAGCGAAAGCCGGTGGAAAGTCCACGTGCGTCCTTTTCCATTTGCCTCGGAATTGGTGGGCCTTGCCACGGAAGAACGGCTTTAGCTAACACAAAGGAGAAATCAGCCCCAACGACTCTCGAAGGATTGACATCATAAAAGGAATGGGCAAGTTTAAACTCTCTCTCTTGACTCCAACCAAAGGCTGCAGCCTGCAGCTTGAATGAACTTGAGCGACTTTTATATTTCCATCGGACAATACATTATTCCCTAGACAACGATAGAGCTATTTCTTATTGATTATTATTATACCCGCGCTTTTAGATTTAGTATTGACGACGTATATTATCTGTATGTTTGCATCGATGTTATTTTTGTGTATTTTTATCAATAAATACTGTTAAAAATAGTACCATCAGACTTCAACGGACCTCTCTATCTTTGCTGGTAAGTGACCCAGTTACAGGGTACGTAACAGGAGTTTGTATGTTCTCCCTGTGACTGCGTGGGTTTCCTCCAGGTGCTCCGGTTTCTCCCACTGTACAAAGATGTACCAGGTGGTAAGTTAATTGGTCATTGTAAATTTTTCCATGATTAGGCCAGGATTAAATCAAGGGATTGCTGGGTGGCACAGCTCAAATGGTCAGAAGGACCTATTCCTCACTGTATCTCAATAAATAAACAATAAATATAATAGTGCCTAAGCAGAGCAAGGTAAGCTGCCTTAGCATCTATCATCTGGTAGCACTCACATCTACGGAGATGAAGTGCTTCGAAAGGTTGGTCATGGCTGGAATCAACTCCTCTCAGCAAGGACCTGGACCCACCGCAATTTGCCGATTGCCACAATAGCTCTGTGGCATATACGATCTCATCTTCATTAGCTTGGATCATCTGCATAATATGGATACCATATCACGATGCTGTTTCTTGACTACGTTAGAGTTGAGCATAATCATTCCTACAGTTCTGATTGAAAAGCTCCAGAACCTGGGCCTCTGTACCTCCCTTTGCAACTGGATCCTCGACCTCTTGAACAGAAGACCACAATCTGTGCGGATTGGGAATAACATTTCCACCTCCTTGACAATCAACAGTGGCACACCATAGGGATGTGTGCTCGTCCACTGCTCTACTCTGTCTATACCCATGACTGAGTGGCTAGGCTCAGCTCAAAGGCCATCTATAAATTTGCTGATGATACAATTATTGTTGGCAGAATGGAGATAAGAAAGCATACAGGAGCAAAATATACTAGTTAGTTGAGTGGTGTCACAGCAACAACCTTGTACTCATTATCAGTAAGAGCAAAGAACTGATTGTGGACTTCAGAAAGGGTAAGATGAGGGAATACACACAAGTCCTTGGAAATGGATCAGAAGTGGAAAGACTGAGCAATTTCAAGTTCCTGAGTGTAAATATCTCTGAGGATCTCACCTGAACCGAACATATTGATGCAACTACAAAGAAGGCACAACAGCAGCTATATTCCATTAGGAATTTGAGGAGATTTGGCATGTCAAAACAAAACTTGCAAATTTATACAGATGTACTGTGGAGACCATTCAAGCTGGCTGCATCATACATCTTAATATAGGGACTACTGCACAGAATTGAAGTAAGCTGCAGAGTTGTAAACTTGGTCAGCCTCCATCTTGAGTACTAGCCTCCATAGTGTCCAGGGCATCTTCAAGGAACAATGACTCAAAAAGACAGCATACTTCATTAATGACCCCACCACCCAGGACATACCCTGTTCTCATTGCTACCATCAGGAAGGAGGTACAGAAGCCTGAAGGCACACACTCAGGAATTTTCTTCCCCTCTGCCATCCGATTTCAGAATGGACACTGAACCCATGAACGCAATCTCACTAGTGTTTTATTTCTATTTTTCACCTCTTGTTGAAACTATAATATATATGTTATTGTTATAAGCTATATAACAATATAGTTATATGGTTCCAAGGTTGTCAAGCCGAGGCGTGGTAGTGGGGACAAGCTCCCACTACCTAAAAGTGCTCCTCACAGCTTGTGCCTCAAATAGCCTCTGACAACCAAGTCCAGCTCCTGGCCTTCTTGTGTGGCTTAGCCTCTAAGCCTGGCAGAACTGTTTATACTGACAGAAGGCGTGTCCTAGAGCCTTAAAACCAGTGCTTCGGGTAGATGGAGCTTGTCAGCCTGGGAAGGCAGTCCATTTAAGAGAAGGAAAACTCTGATTTCAAACCTCCGCTGCCTTGCGGTCATACCCACTCATGGGAAAGGCTTCGGGAGTAAACCCTGAGGACAAATCCGGAGCTGGAGTCCCTAAGGCAGTCCGACGTTGCCTTCAACCTCGTTCTGGCAACTCCTGCGATGACACCGGTGCCAAGCTGTTTCAGCGTTTGCCCTTCCCTTGGACAACATCGGTGGTGTGGAGAGGGGAGGCTTGCAGCTTGGGCAACTGCCGGTCTCCCATACAACCCTGCCCAGGCCTGAGCCCTGGGGAGGAGAGACTCCAGCAGACTTTCCAGGCGCAGATTCATGGTCTCACGAGACTAACGGATGCCACTACCATATAACAATGTACTATTTTATATATATACTGTGAATCATGGTAAAAATATATACATACTGTAATTCACAGTTTTATTTCTCTATTATTATGTATTGAATTGTACTGCTGTCGCAAAGACAACAAATTTCACAACTAATGCCGGTGATATCAAACTACAGGGTCACATAATTAGTGAAAGGTGCATAATTCACATTAAACAACATTGAGTTGGGGTTCACCTTAAGGGGCTGGTCTGATGTGATGACTTAATTTAGTGAAGTAATTATGCACTTTGTGTTGTGTTTAGAGTACAATAAAGATAAAACACCTCATGCCATTTTTATTTGCGAAAACCTACATTGATAACCCTGAAGCTCTTGAGTAATGAGCTCAATGTTAAATTTTTGACCATCATGGTGACTGAATCCAGTTGGATATTCCTGAGGGTCTATTAAAATCAGATTCTGCAGATATTGTGGCAGCTCATCACACACAGGGGTGAACCCTGGTCACTGAGCATTGGAGGGGTTTCTTCTGATGTTAGTCTTAAAATAGACTGGTGTTTAATATTGTCATCTGTGACAATAAATCAGTTATATTTCAAATCCTATGTCTCAGGTGCTTCCTGTCTCTGTCACATGGCCAATGTACAGTAGAGAGACCACTCAGTCCAGCTGGTACCTGTTTGTGTTCCTATTCACACCAGTGCTTTTAAATCCATCTCTGCTGTTCACCTCTCACTCACCCTATAATGTCTGGTTGCAACTGGTCACCAGTCTGCAAGTGAAGAGGTTTACCTTGAATTTCCTCTGTGTTCACCGGGGTTTTGTCTCAAATATTCCTCATTCCTCAGGGTCAGGGATGAATGTCATGGGCAGTTAAACTATTTTTTTTCTCTGCTCTATTCAATAATTTAGGTAATTTTCACTTATTTCCAAGGCCTGTGCCTCACATAGCTGGGTTGTTGCAATACAACACTCCCCTCTAAAGTATGAGAGGAGAATGGTGGGTAAATCTTTGATGGAACAGGTCAGGAACAAAAGAGGGGCCAGCACAAATTGGCTTTGGGCCAGTGGTAAACTGTGTATACCTGTCTTGACACTCCCCTCTGCTGACTCCTCCCACAGACCCCTGTATAAAGGCAATTGGGGCACTGCTCCTCCCTCAGTCTTCGAGATGTTGTACTCCCTTTTGCTGTTCACTTCCAGTCTCCGAGAGTTATTGATGGTGCATCAGGGCTACATGCCACATAGTTGTAAGGGGGCTAGAGTTTCGGGGAATCAGACGAGGAGGGTGAGGCTACAAGTGAAAGATAAGCAACATTTTGAAACTGATTGAAAAAAAGAGGTTCATGTTGGCAAAATGCTGGTGGAACAGTGGGTCAGGCAGCATCTACTATGGAGAGGAATAAACAGTCAAATTTTTGGGACAAAACACTTCAACATGCCTAAACTGTTTATTCCTCTGCTTGGATGCTGCCTAACCTGCTGCACTTTGTTTGTGTTGCTCCACAGTTTGTATCCAGCATCTGCAGAATCTCTTGTGTTTTATATCTGTATTTGTAAGTGCGTTTGACTTTGACAGTTGTCATACGGATTGCCAGTTGACATTAAGCATATTGTTTGTGAAAGCTTGCTGCATTAAACCAGCTGCTGAGTTTTCCATGTAAAAACACTGTCTGCATTTGAGACATGTGGCTTGGAACTGGTGCTTACCCACAAACATTCACGCTTCAGAATTTGCTGTCGGTGACCCAGCAAACAAATGCACAGGTTGAAGCCTGTTCCTGTAGATCATGCATGTGCTCACTGTACAGCAGGCTGTAGAGGATCAGCAGCCAGTGGGAGCAGGGCTCCGGGCAGAGATTGCAGTAGCACCGGCATCCACACCGTGACTGAGGGACAATTGTTGTGAGCTCCAGACACACCATAGTCTCACACCCTGGGATATTCCTGGTCCTTTACCCTCTCTCTCAACCCCACAATCCGTACACAAGCCCAGGGGAGCTTTCTGCCAATGAGGTATGTTACGTAACCCCGTAACCAGGTAACTTACCAGCAAAGATAGATGGATCAGCTGAGTCGGATGCTACTATTTTCAAACGTTTTATTCGAAAAGGGCACAAACGTATGGTTAATACAAAACATTCAGATCATATACATCGTCAAACTCAATCTAAAACACCGGTGTAACCATAATCAATCAGAAATAAGCTCTACAGTTGTCTAGGGGTTAATACTGAGTCCAATTGAAATATAAAGAGTCACTCAGAAGTTTGCAGGCTTTTCCCTTTTGGGAACCGCTGGGGTTTTCACGTTGTAGAGAGAAAGAGATGATTTGGAAAAGATAAACACTTGCCCGTCGTCTTGGCAGAGCAAATCCTTGGAATCAGGGGAGCAGACTTCCCCGTTGTTAGCTAAAAGCAGTCTTTCGTTGGTTCTAGCCACAGATTCAAAAGTTGGAATCTAACGCACGTGGCTTCCTTCAGAATGGCTTCCTGCTCCCACGGGAATCGATATCGTGCTTCCTTCGTCTCCTGGGTGCGTCTGAGGGTTTTCCCCTTCAGACCCTCCTTTATACTTCTTCACGGGATCGCAGGTGTCAATCAGGTTGCAGGTGATGCGATCTCTCTCTCAACCAGCCCACTTTGCCCGAGGGCTTTTCACGTGGTCTCCATGAGACAATAGTCAAGGTCACCTTTATTCTGCTTCTTGGGAGAACGTGGTCTCTCTCTCTCTCTCTCCCATTTCCCTGGGTCTATTCAGCACGTCCCTTCCTCTTTTGGGTCAGCTGACCCCCCTCTTGACTCGGGTTCTTGAGATTCTCACAAAGGAGGGGGCCGATGGCATAACAGGTACGAAAGTGGCGCCATTTCTATGGCACATGCGCATCGCTGTGACCGTGATAGACGCTCAAAATACCCAGATAGAATCTGGGGTGTTGCTCCTCCAGCCTGAGCGTGGCCTCATCACGGCAGTAGAGGAGGCCATGGACTGACATGTCGGAATGGGAAGTGGAATTGAAATGGGTAGCTGCATTTACTAGCGGACTGGTAGGGCTCGGTGAAGTGGTCTCCCAATCTACGTCAGGGCTCATCAATATAAAGGAGGCCACACCGGAAGCACCAGATACAGTCTGCCCAAAACGGGGATTACCCATTTCAATGCTACTCCAACCTGAAGGCATGAAGATCGATTTCTCGAGCATCTGGTAAATGCCACCCCCTTCCAACCTTCACCATTCCCATTCCTATTTCCCTCTTTCACAATATCTCCTTAACTGCCCATCTCCAGCCTCTGGAACACCTCTCCCTATCTTCCATGATCTACTACCCTCTTCTATCAGATTTTTCCCTTCTCCAGCCTTTTATCTCTTTCACCAATCAACTTTTCAGCTCTTTACTTCACCACTCCCCCTCTCCTGGTTTCACCTGTCACCTGCCACCTTGTACTTCTTCCTCCCTTCCTCCCACCTTTTTGTTCTGACTTCTTATCTTTAGAGCCAGTCCTGAAGAAGGGTCTCAGCCCGAAATGTCCAGTTTACTCTTTTTCATAGATACTGCCAGAGGCTGCAGGGAGATCTGTTAGAGGTTTACAAGATTATGAGACACATAGATAAGCTGTTTATTGACTGTAGCTCAGCATTTAATGCAACCATTCCTAAAGTTTTGATCAAAAAAGCTCTGAAACCTAAGTTTGCTGATGACACAAAAGTTGGGGGTGTTGTGGATAGTCAGACGTTGCAGTGCAATATCGATAGGATGCAGAACTGGGCTGAGAAGTGGCAGATGGAGTTCAACCCAGCTAAGTGTGAAGTGGTTCATTTCTGTAGGTCAAATTTGAAGATAGAATATAATACAAATGGTAAGACTCTTAGCAGTGTGCAGGATCAGTGAGTTCTTGGAGTCCACATCCATAGGACACTCAAAGCTGCTGCACAAGTTGACAGTGTTATTAAGAAGGTGTATGGTGTGTTGGCCTTCATCAACCATGGAATTGAGTTCAAGAGGTACTGTTACAGCTATATCAGATCTTGATCAGACCCCACTTGGACTACTGTGTTCAGTTCTGGTCACCTCACTACAGGAAGGATATGAATACTATGGAAAGAGTGCAAAGGAGATTTACGAGGATGTCTGGATTGGAGAGCATGCCTTATGAGAATGGGTTTTGTAAACTTGGCCTTTTCTCTTTGGAGCGACAGAGGATGAGAGGGGACCAGATGATAAGAGGCATTGATTATGTGGATAGCCAGAGGCTTTTTCCCAGGATTGAAATGACTAACATGAGGGGGCATAGTTTTAAGGTGCTTGGAGGTAGGTACAGAGATACCTTTTTCAGAGGTAAGTTTTTCTCACAGAGTGGTGGGTGCATGGATAGCACTGCCAGCAAAGCTGGTAGAGGCAGGTACAATAAAGTCTTTAAAAAGACACATATAGGTATATGGAGCTTAGAAAAATAGACAGCTATGTGAAATTCTAGGCAGTTTCTAGAGTAGGTTACATGGTTGGCGCAACATTGTGGGCTGAAGGGCCTGTATTGTGCTGTAGATTTCTATGTTTCTAAAACTTGGGCCTTCGTACCTCCATCTGCAACTGGATCCTCAACTTCCTTGCTGGAAGACCACAATCTGTGTGGATCACAAATAATTTCTCCACCTTGCTGACAATCAACACTGGTGAACCTCAAGGTTGTATGCTTAACAAACTGCTCTACTCTCTCTACCCCAATGACTGTGTGGCTGGACATGGGGTGAGATGAGGGAACACACTCCAGTCCTCAGAGGGAACAGACTGGAAAGAGTTAGCAACTTCAAGTTCCTGGGTGTCAACATCTCTGAGGATTAATCCTGGGACCAACATATCGATGCAATTACAAAGAAGATACGACAGTGGCTATATATCATTAGGTGCTTGAGGAGATTTGGTTTGTAACCAAAGAGGTCACACATTCCTGCAGTTAGAGACCATTCTAAATGGCTGCATCACTGTCTGGTAAGGGGGTGGGGGGGGGGGCAAGGTGGAGCTACTGCACAGGATCGAAAGAGCTGCAGAACATTGTTAACTTGGTCAGCTCTTTCATGGGGACTGGCCTCCCTAGCATCTGGGACATCTGGATGCCTCAGAAAGATAGAATCCATTATGAAGGACCCCCATCACCCAAGTCATGCCCTCTTCTATTGCTACCATCAGGAAGGAGGTACAGAAGCCTGAATGATTGAGGAACAGCTTTATCCCTTCTGCAGTCTGATATCTGAGTGGACATTGAACCGATGAACACTACCTGCCTACCCCGGGCCCTGCCACAGTGCTCTGGGCACGTAATCTGCTGTCCAGTCCAAGGCCGCTCTCAACAGCAGGACAATTAGATCGATCCAGCCTTGCTCCTGGTTTTTTTCCCTTCGTCCATGTGGTGAACTACATATACCTGTCTGGACATGCTGACTGCTCCTGTGGCTCCTCCCACTGACCCCGGTATAAAGGCGATTGAGGCCTGAGCCCTGCCCTCAGTCTCCAGGATGTAGCATGGTGGTCAATTGCTGCTTGTTCTTTCTTCCAGTCAATAAAAGCCGATATCTCGCCTCATGTCTCAGAGAGTTATTGACGGTGCATCAATTTTATTGACTGGAAGTTTTATAACATGGAAAGTATTTTACGTCCGGAAAAATTGGACTTGGACCCCCAAGCCCCTGAAGCAGCTCTTGCCTTTGAACTCTGGCTTGCATGCTTCCAATCGTACTTGGAGGAGGTTAGTGCGACTGAGCCCGCTGTTATGCACAGAATTCTCCTCTCCGCTGCCGATTCCCGCGAGCGAATTCTCCAACGCTGCTGCCAGTCATGATTCCACGAACTCCCCGAACCCGACCACAGCTGCTGCCAGTCGCAAGTCCGCGCAGTGTTACTTCTGCGGACTCGAAAAGCACCCCCGAAAACGCTGCCCAGCTGGAGAAGCGACCTGCTCCAGCTGCGGGAAGAAGGGCCATTTCGCCAGGGTCTGTAAGTCTAAACCACGAGCGGGGTCGGGCAGCGCTGCGTGTGAGGCATGGGGGCCGCCATCTTGCCTATCCGCCTCGTGCGAGGCATGGGGGCCGCCATCTTGCCTGCCCGGATGGGGGCAGCCATCTTTGCCGGCGCCACCTCGCCCCGCCCCCTACCCACCGGTGCTTACCGGGCACCAAGATGGCAGTTCAACTCTGGCCTCCGTAACCCTCGACCAAAGCGCCCCACACCAGCTTGCAAGGTCAATGATGGACATCCTGGTGGAGGGACACAGGACTAGCTGCCTGTTTGACACGGGCAGCACTGAGAGTTTTATTCACCCGGACACGGTGCAATGCTGCGGACTCATGACATGGCCGGTAAGCCAGAGAGTCACCATGGCTTCTGGGTCGCATTCCACAGACATCCGGGTGGGTTGTGTAGTGACATTGGTGGTGCAGGGCACAGAATATCGGGACTTTGCACTACTGGTCATGCCTCAACTGTGCGCGCCTGTGCTATTGGGGCTGGACTTCCAGAGCCACCTCAAAAGTGTGACTATGGCATATGACGGGCCCCTCCCACCACCCACTGTCAGGAATCCTCAGTTTTGTGGGACTTCGTCATATACTCCGTTACCACACGCACACACACCGACACACACATCCCACCCAGCACCATGCTGACAGCTGCGCTACTGACACCACTTGCAGCCTCTCCACCCTCAAGATCCCTCCCCCACCACTGTTCGCCAACCTGACCCCCGACTGTAAACCTGTGGCAACTAAAAGCAGGAGGTACAGCGTGGGGGACAGGGCCTTCATTCAGTCAGAGGTGCAGCGGCTGCTCGGGGAGGGGATCATTGAGCCAAGCACAAGTCCTTGGAGGGCCCAGGTGGTTGTTGTTCGGACTGGGCAGAAAAATAGGATGGTCGTGGACTATAGCCAAACCATCAATAGGTTCACGCAGCTTGACGCGTACCCCCTACCCCGCATCGCGGATATGGTCAACCAGATAGCTCAGTACAAGGTGATAGATAATAGATCTGAAATCCGCTTATCACCAGCTCCCCATCCGCCCAGAGGACCGCCCCTACACCGCCTTCGAGGTGTGTACATTTCCTGCACTTCCTGCGCGTCCCATTCGGTGTCACAAATGGTGTCTCTGTCTTCCAGAGGGAAATGGACCGGATGGTGGACCAGTGCCAATTGAAGGCCACATTTCCCTATCTGGATAACATCACCATCTGTGGTCACGACTGGCCGGATCACAACGCCAACCTCCAACGATTTTTCCAAGTGGCCAAAGCCCTGAACCTTACTTATAATAGGGACATGTGTGTGTTTGGAACCACCTGATTCGCTATCCTTGGGTATGTCGTGGAAAATGGGGTCATTGGCCCTGATCCCGACCGTATGCGCCCCCTGTTAGAACTCCCTCTTCCCACCACCCTCAAAGCCCTCAGACGGTGCCTGGGCTTCTTTTCCTATTACGCCCATTGGGTCCTCCATTACGCAGACAAGGCACCCTGGTCAAGTCTACCACTTTTCCCCTCTCTGCTGAGGCCTGCGCGGCCTTCAGCTGCATTAAAGGGGACATTGCCAAAGCAACGATGCATGCGGTGGACGAGACCATTCCCTTCCGAGTAGAGAGTGACGCCTCCGATTTCGCGCTTGCTGCTACCCTCAATCAGGCAGGCAGGCCAGTAGCATTCTTTTCTCGTACCCTTCAAGGCCCTGAAATTCGGCACTCCATGGTGGAGAAAGAAGCCTAGGCCATAGTGGAAGCTATTAGGCACTGGAGGCACTATCTCGCCGGCAAAAGGTTCACCTTGCTGACCGACCAGCGCTCAGTTGCGTTCATGTTCAGCAACCAACAGCGGGGCAAAATCAAAAATGATAAAATTTTGAGGTGGAGAATAGAACTCTCCACCTACAACTATGACATCCTGTACCAGCCTGGAAGGCTCAATGAGCCCCCTGATGCCCTATCACGGGGAGCGTGTGCCAGCGCACAGCTCGACCAGCTATACGCCCTCCATGCACATCTTTGCCACCCGGGGGTCACCCGATTTTACCATTTCGTGAAAGCCCGGAACCTGCCATACTCCCTTGAGGACATCAGGACGATGACCAGGGACTGCCAAGTCTGCACTGAGTGCAAACCGCACTTCTACCGTCCTGAAACGGTGCAACTTATCAAGGCCACCCGCCCCTTTGAGCGACTGAGTGTTGACTTTAAGGGCCCCCTTCCCTCCACCGACTGCAATGTCTACTTTCTCAACATTATCGACGAGTACTCGCGGTTCCCCTTTGCCATCCCCTGCCCCGACACCGCTGCCACGTCCGTCATAAAAGCCCTGCGCCAGCTCTTCACTCTGTTCGGATATCCCTGCTATATCCACAGTGATAGAGGGTCCTCCTTTATGAGTGACGAGCTGCGCCAGTACCTGCTGACTAGGGGCATTGCTACTAGTCAGACCACGAGCTATAGTCAGACCAGAGACAGAGAAGCAGCTTCAGCGGCAGGTTGCTATCGATGCAATGCTCCTCAGACAGGATGAAGAGATCATTACTCCCCAATGCCATTCGGCTTTACAATTCAACCGCCAGGGGTAAGATATGTTAAAGTGCCGGGGTTAGGACTGAGCTTAAGTTACCATTCAATGTATTTTAGTAAACTATTTAAGAACTTTTTAAAAGCTATTTATTAATGCTTTTTGAGAGGGTGATTTTAGATGCATATCATATTATACTGAGTTAAGTATTGTATGTAATTAGTTTTGCTACAATAAGTGTATGGGACATTGGAAAAAATGTTGAATTTCCCCATGGGGATGAATAAAGTATCTATCTATCTATCTATCTAATCCCCGGGGAAATGGACAAGTGGAGAGGGAGAATGCCACAGTGTGGAAGGCCACACTTTTAGCCCTTAAGTCAAAAGGGTTGCCGGTCTCTCAATGGCAGGAGGTCCTCCCTGAGGCACTCCACTCTATCCGCTCCCTGTTATGTACGTCCACCAATGCCACCCCTCACGAGCGCCTATTCTCTTTTCCCAGGAAGTCTGCCACTGGGATCACCCTACCAGCTTAGCTGACATCCCCAGGGCCAGTGCTGCTCCGGAAACATGTGAGGAGTAATAAATACTCCCCGCTGGTCGAGAGGGTTCACCTTCTACATGCAAACCCCCAGTATGCTTACGTGGTCTTACCTGATGAGCGGGAGGACACGGTCTCCGTCCGCGACCTGGCGCCCGCAGGAGCAGCAGACCACTACCCCGAACACTCCACGGTAACTATGAACCCTGTACCCGAGGTGACACCGCGCACACTGAGCCCTACACAGACTCGTCACGACACTCCTATACCGGGCGTCTCGCATGCGCATATACCAGGCGCCTCGCATACGCATGAGGGATCACTGACGCCTAGTGGGCTGACACCTCCAGTTAGGCCGGAACCAGCACAACCTCCGTCTCCGGTGCAATCACCACCGGCACCTGTGCAATCTCAGCCGGTGCTACGTAAATCGCAGCGACAGATTCGACCACCTGATAGACTTAACCTGTAAATATACTTGTAAGGAACTTCGCCCCATGGGGACTCTCTTTTAAAACAAAGGGGGGGGGGGTGAATGTGGTGAACTACATATACCTGTCTGGACACGCCCCCTGCTGACTGCTCCTGTGGCCCCTCCCACAGACCCCGGTATAAAGGTGATTGAGGCCTGAGCCCGGCCCTCAGTCTCCAGGATGTAGCATGGTGGTCAATTGCTGCTTGTTCTTTCTTCCAGTCAATAAAAGCCGATATCTCGCCTCACGTCTCAGAGAGTTATTGATGGTGCATCAGTCCACTATCAACTCTGCCCTCCATCGCATGTCCGGTATTTCATGCACCTCTGCCCTCACCCCATCCCCCTGCCAGCCCACCAGCGACAGAGTCCCCCTGGTCCTCACCTATCACCCTACCAGCCTACAGATCCAACGTATAATCCTCCGTAACTTTCGCCACCTCCTACGGGATCCCACCACCAGACACATCTTCCCCTCCCCCTCCCACTCACGGCTTTCCGCAGGGATCACTCCCTACACGACTCCCTTGTCCATTCATCCCCCCCCATCCCTCCCCACCAACCTCCCTCCAGGCACTTATCCCTGCAAACGGAAGAAGTGCTACACCTGCCCCCACACTTTTTCCCTCACCACCATCCTAGGCCCCAGACAGTCCTTTCAGGTGAGGCACCACTTCACCTGTGAGTCAACTGGGGTGATATACTGTATCCGGTGCTCCCAATGTGGCCATTTAAGCATTGGGGAGACCCGCCGCAGACTGGGAGACCGTTTCGCCGAACACCGGCGCTCAGTCCTCCAGCAGTGGCGGGATCTCCCTGTGGCCACACACTTCAATTCCACAGACCACTCCCTCTCCGACATGTCTGTCCATGGCCTCCTCTACCGTCAAGATGAGGCCACACACAGGTCGATGGAGTTGATGAATCTCCCGCCTAGGTAGCCTCCTACCTGCTGGCATGAACATTCAACTCACAGACCTCCGCTGATACCCCTGCCTCCCCCCCTTACCCCATCCCTATCTATAATTTTAGACTGGTTCTCTTTCTCTCTCTTTCCCCCCCTCACTATAATCTCCCCCCAGCCCTACCTTTCTTTCTCTTTTATTTCCCATAATTCTCCACCTTCCCCCTAGCCCATTTCCCTTCAGCCTATCACTTCCCAACTCTCTACTTCATCCCTCCCCCTACTTCTTATCCCCTCGACCATCCCATGTTACTTCACTCCTGATGAAGGGTTTCGGCCCAAAACGTCGTCACTACCTCCTCCCATAGATGCTGTCTGGCCTGCTGAGTTCTGCCAGCATTTTGTGTTTTTATTTGCTCCTGGTTTGGGTGGATGGGTTCTGAAATTCTTCCACACTGACTTCTCTCCTTTCTTTCTTTATCAATCTTTTTATTTATTTAAAAAGAGGATATATACAAGGAAGAGGAGAATTATCTCAAATATGTATATCAATAACAATACATACAGAAGGTGAAATAAACATGATCAAAATCATACATAGTATTAATCTGATATAGAATGTATAATAAGGAAAAAGATAATTAATTCTCCTCTAATCAATTGGTTAAAAAAAAGACTTTTGAATTTTTTATATTAAAAAACCCCCACTATTCTCTACAAACAAAAACAAAAAGGGGAAAAAAAGGACTGGGCAGTCCATCCTGAGAGTAAAACCAAGAAAAGAAAGACCTTCTGATCAAATCCAAAACTTCAAAAAAATAACTGGAAGTGAGTCAGTACAAAAATCAATAAATCAAATCATATGAAAATATTGAATAAAAGGTCGCCAGATTTCTTCAAATTTAAAGGATGTATCAAATGTCCGACTTCTTATTTTCTCTAAACTGAAACAGGACATGATGGAGGAAAGCCAATAAAAAACAGTACGTGGATTAGGATCCTTCCATTTAAGTAGAATGGCTCTCCTAGCCAATAAAGTTGAAAAGGCTACCATCTGCTGAGCGGAAACAGGAATGTATTCTGCTTCCAATGGAATAATCCTAAAAATTGGACCTCTCCTATTCACTCACTCCAACTCCATCTCCATCCTGAACATGCCTCGACCTTGCTCTGAACACCTCTCCTCAAACACGCCATGCTCTGACTTGCATCACAACCGCATGAATCAGCCTTATCTTGTCTCTTCATTGCTTGCGGTGATAATTCACCACAATTTACCACAGAAAAGTGTTGTGGTAGAGTTATGTAATTGGGAGAAATATACATAATTGTCAACCACCGACATTGAGTTGGAATTTCGCTGTAAGAGGCTGGTCTGACGAGATGATGCTGTGACTTAAGGATTTTTAGCGTGCTTTGGTTGTGTAAGATTTGGAGTTCAATAGAATGTGTTTATGGGTTTCGTTCAACATAAAATGCCTTAAGCTGTTTTATTTGCATAAGCCTACATTGGTGACCTCGATCCTCTAGGATTATTCTGGAGTTATTGAACATGTTGGCCAACATAGTCACTTTGAAACTGCTGGAGTTTTGGCAGCAAAATGCCATCACATGGTTCATACCAGCTGAGGCACAGTTCACTCTGCGAGAAATCCTTGTGGACAACACCACCAAATTCTACCATACCGTAGTGTCGCTCAGCAATTTCACGGTGGTAAGTCTGCTTGAACACCCGCCTGAACATGATAAATATAGCTCTCTGAAAATTCACCTTTTACCGACCTTTTGGACTATTGGAGTCTGAGCACACCAAACAGTTGCCCTTCATGCAAGATCTCGGTGATGGTAAGGCTTCGGAGTTAATGCAACACACAGAAAAATAGAAACATAGAAAACCTACAGAACAATACAGGCCCTTCGGCCCACAAAGTTCTACCAAACATGTCCATACCTTAGAAATTACTAGGCTTACCTATAGCCCTCTATTTTTCTAAGCTCCATCTACCCATCCAAAAGTCTCTTAAAAGACCCTATCGTATCCGGTTCCACCATTGTTGCCAGCAGCCCAATCCACACACTCACCACTCTCTGAGAGAAAAAAACTTACCCCTAACATCTCCTCTGTACTTACTCCCTAGCACCTTGAACCTGTGTCCTCTCGTGGCAACCACTTCAGCCCTGGGAAAAAGCCTCTGACTATCTACACGATCAATGTCTCTCATCATCTTACACACCTCTATCAGGTCACCTCTCATCCTCCGTCACTCCAAGGAGAAAAGGCCGAGTTCACTCAACCTATTCTCATAAGACATGCTCCCTAATCCAGGCAACATCCTTGTAAATCTCCTCTGCACCCTTTCTATAGCTTTCACATCCTTCCTGTAGTGAGGCGACTAGAACTGAGCACAGTACTCCAAGTGGGGTCTGACCGGGATCCTATATAGCTGCAACATTACCTCTCGGCTCCTAAATTCAATTCCACGATTGATGAAGGCCAATACACCATACGCCTTCTTAACCACAGAGTCAACCTGTGCAGTTGCTTTGAGCGTCCTATGGACTCGGACCCCAAGATCCCTCTGATCCTCCACACTGCCAAGAGTCTTACCATTAATACTATATTCTGCCATCATATTTAACCTACCAAAATGAACCACTTCACACATCTGGGTTGAATTCCATCTGCCACTTCTCAGATCAGTTTTACATCCTATCAATGTCCCGCTGTAACCTCTGATAGCCATCCACACTATCCACAACACCTCCAACATTTGTGTCATCAGCAACCTTACTAACCCATCCATCCACTTCCTCATCCAGGTCATTTATAAAAATCACAAAGAGTAGGAGTCCCAGAGCAGATCCCTGAGGCACACCACTGGTGACCAACCTCCATGCAGAATACGACCCATCTACAACCACTCTTTGCCTTCTGTGGGCAAGCCTGTTCTGGATCAACAAAGCAATATCCCCTTGGATTCCATGCCTCCTTACTTTCTCTATAAGCCTCGCATGGGGTACCTTATCAAATGCCTTGCTGAAATCCATATACACTACATCTACTGCTCTACCTTCATCAATGTGTTCAGTCACATCCTCAAAACATTCAATCAAGCTCATAAGGCACGACCTGCAAGCTCATAAGGCAAGACTATTCCTAATCCTATTATACCTCTCCAAATGTTCATAAATCCTGTCTCTCAGATCTTCTCCATCAATTTACCAACCACTGAGGTAAGACTCACTGGTCTATAATTTCCTGGGCTATCTCTACTCCCTCTCTTGAATAAAGGAACATCATTTGCAACCCTCCAATCCTCCGGAACCTCTCCTGTCCCCATTGATGATGCAAAGATCATCACCAGAGGCTCAGCAATCTCCTCCCTCACCTCCCACAGTAGCCTGGGGTACATCTCATCCGCTCCCAGCAATTTATCCAACTTGATGCTTTCCAAAAGCTCCAGCACTTCCTATTTCTTATTATCTACATGCTCAAGTTTTTCAGTTTGCTGCAAGTCATCGCTACTATCACGAAGATCCTTTTCCATAGTGAATACTGAAGCAAAGTATTCATTAAGTACCTCCATTATTTCCTCTGGTTCCATACACACTTGCCCACGTCACACTTGATAGGTCCTATTCTTACATGTCTTATCCTCCTGTTCTTCACATATTGTAGAATGCCTTGGGGTTTTCCTTAATCCTGCCATCCAAGGCCTTCTCATGGCCCCTTCTGGCTCTCCTGATTTCCTTCTTAAGCTCCTTCCTGTTAGCCTTATAATCTTCTAGATCTCTAACATTACCTAGCTCTCTGAACCTTTTGTATGCTTTTCTTTTCTTCTTGACTAGATTTATTACAGCCTTTGTACACCACGGTTCCTGTACCCTACCATAACTTCCCTGTCTCATTGTGTCAACAGTGATCAACCCATAGGCAGAAAACATCTTCTAGCTAACCCCCACATTCACATGTCCAGCAACAGTGGTAGTCCGAGACAAAGATCACTTAATCACACAAACAAAATAGATATTCCAGTCAAGTAAGTGGATTATTGATACAAAAAGACAATCAGTTTTATAGGCACTCCAGCCACTTTAATTAAGAAAGGAATGCACTACCTGGTTTGTTGGAGCCAAAACTTAAATTACAAAGATAAGAACATCCACCAACTTTTATGCTTAAATTAAGAAAGGAATGTCCTGTCTAATTTCCATCAGCAAACCTTATCTCACTCCAAAGAACAGCTGCTCAAACCCGCTGCAGCCATTCTCAAACCAGAATACAGAGACTCAACCTTAACCATTATTTACAGGAATCTGAGGATCCTCTTAGGACTTTATCATTTGGAATGTACCTATGCAGAACTCCACACAAATATCCCCTGAACATTTGCCATATTTCTTCTGTACTTTCCCCTGAGAATATCTGTTTGCAATTTAAGCTTCCAATTTCCAGCCTGATAGCCTAACAATTTCCCTTACTCCAATTAAATGCTTTTCTAACTTGTCTGTTCCTATCTCTCTCCAATCCTATTGCAAAGGAGATAGAATTATGATCACTATCTCCAAAATGCTCTCCCACTGAGAGATCTGACACCTGACCAGGTTCATTTTCCAATACCAAATCAAGTACAGCCTCTCCTCTTGTAGTCTTATCTACATATTGTTTCAAGAAACCTTCCTGAACACTCATAACAATCTCCACCCCATTTAAACCCCTTGCTCTAGGGAGATGCAAACCAATATTTGCAAAATTAAAATCTCCCATCACGACAACTCTGATTATTACACCTTCCAGGAGTTGTTTCCCTATCAGCTCCTCAATATCCCTGTTACTATTAGGCGGCCTATAAAAAACACCCAGTAAAGTTATTGACCCTTTCCTGTTCCTAATCTCTACCCACAGAGACTCCATAGACAGTCCCTCCATGGCGTCCACTTTTTTGACAGCCGTGACACTATCTCTGCTCAACAGTGCCACACCCCCACCTCTTTTGCCTCCCTCCCAGTCTTTTCTGAAACATCTAAAACCTGGCACTTGAAGTAACTATTCCTGTCCCTGAGCCATCCAAGTCTCTGTAATGGCCACCACATCATACCTCCAAGTACTGATCCACGCTCTAAACTCATCCATTTTGTTCACAATACCCCTTGAGTTAAAATAGACATATTTCAAACCTTCGGTCTGAGCACGTCCCTTCTCTATCACCTGCCTATCTCCTTCACACACTGTCTCCTAGCTTTCTCTATTTGTGAGCCAGCTGCCTCTTCTCCAGTCTTTTCAGATAAGTTCCCGCCCCCCAACAATTCTAGTTTAAACTCTCCCCAGTACCCTTAGCAAACTTCCCTGCCAGGATATTGGGCCCCCTGGGATTCAAGTGCAACCTGTCCTTTTTGTGCAGGTCACATCTGCCCCAAAAGAGGTCCCAAGGATCCAGAAATCTGAATCCCTGCCTCCTGCTCCAGTCCCTCAGCCACACATTTATTCTCCACCTCATTCTATTCCTATTCTCAATGTCGCGTGGCACATACTGCCTCTCCCGGGAAATCACCTTCTTTTTTATTTTTAAAGGGCTCTTTGTGCAGCAAATGCCTGATCCACTTCACGTATCTCTCACAAATGCACCTGTGAATGACAGTAGGGACCCTGACATGGGTGCTCAAGTGAGTGTGCTCTCAGCATTGCCTCTTGATGAGAAGGCAAAGAACAGTGAAACCTCGCTGGAGGCAGCTAACAATAGCAAGATATAGACTTGTGGGATATTACAGGTGACACTCTGCTTCAGTGGGTGACATTACACATAGGACTTAGTCCTGCCCAGAGTGGCTAGACTTCTGCTCAGTGCAGATTTCATGTGTGCCCAAGGGCTATTAGTTGATGTTCAGAACTTGTTGACGTCAAGGACACTACCCTGCACCCCGAGCAAGTTGCCCTCAACGACTATGTCAAACACATGCACCACCACATGTGAGTGCACTCGACTGCTAGGCAAATTCCCAAACCTCACCAAGCCCACATTTTCAACTACAGTTGGAAGACGTGGGGTCGAACATCACATTCCCACAACTGGCCCGCCAGTCCATGCCCGCACAAGTAGACTGGACCCAGAAAAGCTGGCAACCGCAACGGCTGTTTGCCAACATAGAAAGACTCAGAATTGTATGCTGGTTGAATAGCCTCTGAACTTCACCCTATGGTCCCTAAGTCTGATTGTGGTTGCCACCTGTGTGGTGATTACTGACACCTTAGCAAGGTCACTATCCCCAATCATTACCCAGTCCCACACATTCAAGTCTTACCAGCACATTTAGACGGAAAGTTAATTTTTTTCCAAAGTCAATCTAGTTCGTGCTTGGAGAGCATTCCCAAAACAACTGTGATAACCACTTTTTGAGTTTCTGCACATGCCATTTGAACTGAAAAATGCAGCAGAATTTCCAACTGCTGATGGATCCTATATTAAGAAACT
>NC_133154.1:41319224-41429085 GCF_048418815.1 Hemitrygon akajei
AGAGGGAGGTGAGAGAGAGAGGGAGAGGGACAGAGAGAGAGGGAGTGACTGATAGCAGTCAGGGTACAGATCTGAGAGAGAGAGAGAAGGAGAAAGAGAGCGGGAGAGAGGGAGTGACTGAGAGCAGACAGTGTTAGATCTGAGAGAGAGAGAGAGTGGAGAGAGAGGGATAGAGAGAGAGGGAGGGAGGGAGAGAGGGAGTGACTGAGAACAGTCAGTGTACACATCTGAGGGAGGGAGCGAGAGAGGGAGAGAGAGAGAGAGAGAGAGGGTATGAGTGAGAGGAGTCAGTGTACAGATCTGAGAGAGAGAGAGTGAGAAGGAGAGAGAGAGAGAGAGAGAGAGGGTGACTGAGAGCAATCAGTGTACAGATCTGAGAGAGAGAGAGAGGGAGAGAAAGAGAGAGATGGTGTGAGTGTGAGTAGTCGGTTTACAGATCTGAGAGAGAGTGGGAGACGGAGAAAGAGAGAGGGACTTACTTAGAGCAGTCAGTGTACAAATCAGAGAGAGAGAGAGAGAGAGGGAGAGAGGGGGGAGTGAGAGAGGGGGAGAGTGAGAGGGGGGAGTGAGAGGGAGTGACTGAGAGCTGTCAGTGTACAGATCTGAGAGAGAGGGAGAGAGAGAGAGAGAGGGGGGTAGAGAGAGGGAGAGAGAGAGAGTGACTGAGAGCTGTCAGGGTACAGATCTGAGAGAGAGAGGGAGAGAGAGGGAGTGACAGAGCATTCAGTGTACAGATCTGAGAGAGAGAGAGAGGGGGGGAGAGAGAGGGAGAGAGGGAGAGAGAGAGAGAGAGAGAGGGAGTGACTGAGAGCATTCAGTGTACAGATCTGAGAGAGAGGGGGGAGAGAGATAGGGAGAGGGAGGAGAGAGAGATGGAGTGACTGAGAGCAGTCAGTGTACAGATCTGAGAGAGAGAGAGAGAGAGAGAGAGAGGGAGAGGGGGAGAGGGAGAGAGTGAGTGAGAGCAGTGTACAGACCTGAGAGAGAGAGCGTGAGAGAAAGAGAGAGAGAGAGAGAGAGAGAGAGAAAGGGAGTGACTGAGAGCAGTCAGTGTACAGATCTGAGAGAGAGAGAGAGGGAGTGGGGGAGAGAGAGGGAGATAGAGAGAGAGAGGGGATTGACTGAGAGCAGTCAGGGTACAGATCTGAGAGAGGGAGAGGGAGAGAGTGATAGAGAGAGGGAGTGACTGAGAGCATTCAGTGTACAGATCTGAGAGTGAGAGAGGGGGAGAGAGAGGGAGAGAAAGGGAAGGAGAGAGAGGGAAAGAGAGAGAGGGAGTGACTGAGAGCAGTCAGTGTACAGATCTGAGAGAGAGAGAGCGAGGAGAGAGAGAGAGAGGGAGAGAGAGGGAAAGAGAGAGAGGGTGTGAGTGAGAGGTTCCGTGTACAGATCTGAGAGCGATAGAGAGAGAGAGTGACTGAGAGCAGTCAGTGTACAGATCTGAGAGAGAGAGAGCGAGAGAGAGAGAGAGAGAGAGGGAGAGAGAGGGAAAGAGAGAGAGGTGTGAGGTGAGAGGTCCGTGTACAGATCTGAGAGCGAGAGAGAGAGAGAGTGACTGAGAGCAGTCAGTGTACAGATCTGAGACAGAGAGGGAGAGGGAGTGAGTGAGAGCAGTCAGTGTACAGATCTGAGGGGGAGAGAGAGGGAGGAGAGAGAGAGAGGGAGGAGTGAGGGAGAGGGAGAGGGGGAGGGAGAGAGATATATCTGCTCGGCCCAATGCCTCACTAGACAATCTATATTTACAATGCATCCACAATGCTTTCTTTGAATACATGCCCTCCCGATTCGTATCCACAGCACAGTCATCTAAATGAATTTTAATTAGCATTGTCTTGTCTGTAATTGAAGGCTTTCAGGAACCTATTGTTCGGAGTTGCATTTTAAATTTAATCTACAGTCTATATTCAGATGTGAAAACTGGTGACTGGAGTTATTTGCTATATGTGCAAATTGCTCTAACAGACCCTTCTCTTGGCCCTTATTCCAGAAATTTGAACAACAGTCTTTAGAAATGCCGCTTCATTCGTGTGCCCGTTGGCTCTTCCACTGCTGGCTCATCGCAGCTTCATCCCGTTCCTTGTCTTCATCCCTTCATTCTCTGGTAGCACAAGCACTCTCTTTCCGGGGCACCTGCAAGTTAAACGCATCAGGCTCACAGGCCCTCCCATCGATGTGCAGAAAGGGGTGGTCTCTATTTGAATGACTGAAAGGAGCTCTCCCCAGTGGCACCCCCTTCCAGACTGTCCATTCGATTGCTGGTCCCAGCCACTGAAAGGGCCCAGCTCATTTGTATTCATTCCCTATTCAGGCTGGGGATGTCGGTGTGATCCTTCTCAGCCTGCAGTGTCATCAAAGCTGTGGAACCTGCTCTCTCTGCTCTAACGTAAACCCTCCCCATCAGTTTTCTCCAATATTTTTCTATGCTATGCATCAACTAATAATCTTCATTCAGCAACCAGCCTTCACTACAGAGTGCACCATCACACTTCAGCATGTTATTCAGGGGTTTCTGTCACATTCTTGATGTCTTCTGCCTTCCTGTTTCCTGTAGGCCTGCCGCCATCAGCTGTGGTCAGGTCTGGTGTGGCCTCGCTTAGCTTCTCTGTAATGACGTGGTTACCGGAGACACTTGAACCCCAGCTCTGTCTGTGCAGGAACAGGAAGGTGAGTCGTACGGTTCAACCTGAGTCCAGTGTTTCCACTGTCCTCCTCACCGAGTCTGCTCGCAGACATGTGTCATCGTGAAAGGACCAGTCTGGGAGCAAACCAGGCAGCATCCTCACGTGACTTGGTCACTGGCTGTGGAGGACTTTCCCCTTTCCCTCCAGCTCAGCAATATAGTTTTGCTCGGATCTTCGCGTCTCCATGTAATACTAAACAGGCACTTGCGGTTTCTTTCTGAACACTTGCAATTCCTGTTGCTTTTTGTTCTTCTCGCTGCCCTCCCCACGCTGATGTCTGCCCACCCGTCCCGCTTCTACTCCTTACTATCCCCCTTCTAGTGATCCCAGGCAGGGGCTCGACTTCTAACAACCCCTGACTGTGCTTGGGACCGAAGATAGTACCCTCGCTATTCGGACAGACCCAGAAATACACTGCCGATTTCCAGTGCCTCGGGCCGACTTCTCTCTGCCCTCATTGTTTCCCCTCCTGCAGCTGTGGGCAAGGGGTAGATCAGTTATCGCTGCTGGCGATTCCGTGTCCACTAACATTTTGCACTGCTGGCCCCTTAATACACCCCTTGTGCACTTCCGTGATGCCCACCGCTGGTACCAGAAGCTGCTGTTGGCCGCTTGTCTGACCTCACCGGCCCCATAATCTGGTCAGCAGCTAAATCAGAAAGCGAGGGCACTGCTGTGGACTCCACCTGCTTTAGAAAGTGATTTTTTCACATTTTCTTTGTTTTTCAGAGCAACAGTTCCCGCAACCATGGCATGAGAAGCCCCTGCTGTAACAAATCATCTCCTTTACCCTCCACGTCTACTCCAGCGGTTCCTTGCTACATGCCCCAGCTGCCGCACACTAACCAAGTTATCTGTGACATCGCGACAGCTACATTGGCTACAGCCACTTTATGATTTCTCTTGAACTTCCTTTGGTCTTTCTCACCGGCCCATGAAACTACGGCAGAGTAGGCGACCCTACCACTATCCCCAAATCTAAAGCTTCCTGCTGGGCTAAATTCAGGCCTTCCTTCAGCATTTTCAGGAAGACTGGGTCGTCCCTCCCTGAATTATCCAACCCAGAATACTCGGCATAAACCGGATATTAATGTTCTGCATAATCCACGGCAGGCTCGTCAGCTCTTTGAATCACTGCCTTTATCATTATCCAGTTACTCTCACCTACACCCCCCACCACCACCACTCCCGCTGCCTCACTTACCCTTTAAAAACTATCCCTCTTCGTTGCTGGCGTTCCCTGTATTTGCCCGCACATCCTGGGCCATACTGTCCCACGTGCTCCTCGGGCGCTTCGCTTCGCTTTTACCAGTACGTGTATATCTTTAGGGTATCATCATCATCATCACCAGGTGCCGTGCCCAGTCTGAGCTTTGGCTGCCATGGCCCACACTCTCCTGTTTCGGGTCAAGTGGATCAGTTCATTGGTAATTCATTTCCAGTTCTCTGGCTGCTGTCTCCATCATCATTTGTCTTTGCCTTCCTCTTGCTTTCTTCCCTTTGATCTTTCCCATAATCACCGTGAATTCTAACTCTTCTTTCCTAATCACATGTCCGATGAAGTTACGTTGCCTTTTCATGATCTCATACATTATTTCTCTTTTGTGCTTGCTCTGTTCATGACATCCTCGTTAGATATTTGTTTCGTCCATGATATTCTTTGCATCCTCCTCAAAAACCACATCTCTGCTGCTTCAATTTGTTTCCTCATGTTTCTAGATATTGTCCAACATTCTGAACCATATAACATAACTGGATAAAGGTAACATTTCAGTGCTCTGAGGCGGGTTGTCATGCCTCGTTCAGTGTTGGTCAGTCTACTCTTCATTCTCGTAAAGGTGTCGTTTGCCATCCCTATTCTTCCTTTGATGTCCATGTCTCACCTGCCATCTGATGTCACCCAGTTTCCTAAGCAGCAAAAGTTCTGTACTTGTTTTATGTCTTCCCCGTTTATTCTCAGCCTGCAGTTAGGATCCTTCTTTTTGGATATCACCATACATTCTGTCTTTTTTCAATTGATAGATCCATTTTTGCACTTTCTTCAACAACTATGTCAATTAAGATTTGTAGTTCTTCCTCCGTACTTTCAATTAACACAGTGTCATCCGCATGTCTGAAATTATTGATGTTTTCACCGCCAACTTTGATTCCCAAGATGTCTCTTATTTTTTGTAATATTGTTTCACTGTACACATTAAACAAATCGGGGGGAAACACACCTTTGTCTAACGCCTCTCTTGATTTTCGTAAACTGACTCACTTCTCCATCCATTCTTACAGCAGCAGTTTGTTCCCAGTACAGATTTCTGATTAGGTGGGGGGTCTTTCGAATCTAGATCTAGAGTTTCCTATAATATTTCAAATAATTTATTGTGCTTCACTTTATCAGATGCTTTTGTGTAGTCGATAAGACAAACAAACAAATCTTTTTTGAACTTGAATAGCTCATTCTGATAGTATCCTAACATCAATTTTGTGTTTCTTGAACCTTTGTCTTTCACAAAACCACATTCTTCTTAACTTATTTCAGTTTGTATCTTACTTTTAGTTCTTGTCAAAGTTCTTAGAAGTATCTTGGTGATATGACTCATTAAACTTATGGTCCTATGTGTATCTGATAAATTTTAACTATTTCCTGGAGCTGGTGCCTGAATTCTGAATTCCCATATGCAACTTTAAGTGAGGGCAACTTTGGCAAAATGCTTGTTTCCCCCTGGGGGCAATCAGGGCCAAGGGCTGATTTGGGTCCTCAGGGTTCTCAGCTGACGTTGTCTGGCCTCATAGATTCCATTCTGAGGAGATATATCTGAGTAAAATCGCTCCCTGAAATGTCTCCACACTAATTCCCATACTACACAAAACGTAGAGGACGGATGCAAGTTTTAAAAGTACACACATAAAACCAGAGTATGTACTCCGGAATCCACCACTTTTGTTTGCCTGAACTCCCAATGCCTGTTGTATTCCTTTGCATCTAACTGGTACATCAAGGCACACTCAGACACACACACACACTCAGACACACACCCATACTCACTCACACACACACACACACACACACTCTCTCACACACACACACACACTCACACACTCTCTCTCTCACACACACTCTCACACACACACTCACACTCTCTCTCACACACACACACACACACACTCACACACTCTGTCTCACACTCACATACTCTCACTCACACACACACTCACACTCACACTCTCTCACACACACACTCTCACTCTCACTCACACACACACACTCACACTCACACACTCTCACTCTCACTCACACACACATTCACACTCACACACTCTCACTCTCACACACACACACTCTCTCACTCTCTCTCTCACACTCACACTCTCATACTCACACACAAACGAGTACACACGCTTCCACAGGCGTTCCGAAACTTAAATAACCACCTTTCGCAATTGTCTCAGCACACAAATAGATATAATCTCTTAGATAATATATATCTTTGATATCTAACACTTCAGCTCTTCACGTTCCTGATAGCTAGCGATCCCACCCATGTACCGCCGACCCGAACCAGTCCAAGTGTGACTGCTAATTATAAAACTACTCACCCACTTAGAGAGAGAAACAAGAACCTAGCAAGGTCGCCTGGCCCAGCGCTACAGTAAATTTTCTGTGCTAAACATCAAAGGATAATTCCATATTTATCACAAATCCACAATGCTTCCTTTGGAACAACACACAAATTCGTACCTCCCGATTGGCACACAGGCCACAGACACCTAAATGAATTTTAATCAGCACTGTCTGGTCTGTGATTCAAGACATTTAGGAACCTATTGCTCAGAGCTGCATTTTAAATTCAATCTATATTCAGATTTGAACACAGGTGGCTGAAGTTATTTGCTATCTGTACTAAACCCAAATATTGCTCTTACAGTCGCCTCCATTCTAAATAGATGCCCCTCTATTCTGAGGTTGTGTCCTCTGGTGTTAGATTCCTCCACCGCATGAAACATGTTCACTACACCCAGTGTATGGAGGCCTTCCAACACTCGGTAAGTTTCAATGAGACCATTCTTCATTTTGCATAACAGTAAGTTGAGGCCCGGACCTTTCAAATGTTCTTCACAGGACAAGCCTTTCAAACCTGCAATCATTTTCATGAACTTCCTTTAAACCCTCTCCAACATCAGCACATTCTTTCTTTGATAACTTTGCGGCATCGGTACAATGCAATGCATGATAAATATAGAAAAAGTCTGTGATCACTTGTCCCTAAGGGTTCCTTAAGGTTGTTATATAATGTGGACAAGCTCCCACTACCTATTAAATGCTCCCAATGGCATCTGCCTCTAATAGCCTCTGACAACCAAGTCCAGCTCCTGGACTTCACATGTGGCTTAGCTACTAAGCCCTGCGGAGCCATTTCTACTGACAGGAGAAGGGGCAAAGGCGGGTTATTGACACCTTAAGACCAGTCATTTCGGACAGATGGGACTCATCAGCCGTGTTTGGCAGCTCATTTAGGAGAGGGAATACTCTGATCTCAAATCTCCGCTGCCTTGCGACTGTACCCACTCATGGGGAAGGCTTCAGGAGTAAACCCCGAAGTTTTAAGTTCTATGTTGACAGGCAATTCCTGTGACACTGCTGCTATCAAACTGTATCGGTCTCTGCCGTTCCTTTGGGTTTGCAGATGTGTGGAGAGGGGGAGCTTCTACATGGGCAACAGCTTTGTCTCATAATCGTCCTGCCCGGGCTTGCATATCTAGACAGCTAGCACCCAATATCCATGGTCAACTCTGACCAATGGAGGCCCTCACCTCATCTCACCCGAAGAGTTCCTTTACCTTAAGCTCTCTAATCAATCCTGGTTCATTGCACAACACCCAATGCAGAATAGTTCATCCCCTAGTGGGCTCAACCATGAGCTGCTTTAAAAAGCCATCTTGTAGGCATTCTAGAAATTCCCCCTCCTGGGATCCAGCACCAACATGATATTCCCAATCTACCTGCATAGTGAAATACCCCTTGACTATTGTAATATATCACCCTTTTGGCATCTATTTTCTATCTCCCATTGTAATTTGCAGAACACATCTTTACTACTGTTTGGCTTTGGCTCAACAGGCTTCGGTGTGAATAGGCAGAGGCGAGGGTAGGTTACGGTAAGTTTTGCTTTGTTTGTTTAGAGTAGAGAGAATGCCAGACAGGATGTTGGAATGCTCCTCTTGCAGGATGTGGGAAGTCAGGGAGACCTCCGGTCTCCCTGACAACAACACCTGCAGGAAGTGCATCCAGCTGCAGCTCCTAACAGACCGCATTAGGGAACTGGAGCAGGAGCTGGATGACCTCTGGATCATTTGGGAGAGTGAGCAGTTTATAGATAGTAGCTACAGGGAGGTATTTATGCCAAAGGAGCAGCACACAGGGAATTGGGTTACCGTCAGGTGAGGGAAGGGGAAAGGGCAGGCAGAGCAGGGTTCCCCTGTGGCCATTCCCCTAAACAACAAGTATACCGATTTGGATACTGTTGGGGGGGATGACTTACCTTGGACGAGCTGTGGCAGCTGGATCTCTGGCACAGAGTCTGGTTCTGCAGTGCAGAAGGGAGGGGGGAAGAAGAGGAGAGTGGTAGTGATAGGGGACTCGATAGTTAGAGGTACAGACAGGAGGTTCTGTGGTCGTGACAGAGACTCCCGGATGGTTTGTTGCCTCCTGGGTGCCAGGGTCAGGGATGTCTCTGATCGCGTGCACAGTATTCTGAAGTGGGAGGGTGATCAGCCAGATGTCATGGTGCACATCGGTACCAATGACGCAGGAAGAAAGAGTGAGGAGGTCCTGAAGAGTGAGTATAGAGAGCTTGGTAGGAAGTTAAAAAGCAGGACCTCGAGGGTGGTAATCTCAGGATTGCTACCTGTGCCACGTGCCAGTGAGGGGCAGAGTAGGATGCTCGAATAGAATGCTCTGGAGGATGAGCACATGGCTGATGAACTGGTGTAGGGGGCAGGGTTTCAGATTTCTGCATCATTGGGACCTCTTCTGGGGCAGGTGGGACCTGTACAAGAGAGATGGGTTACACCTGAACTATAGGGGGACCAATATCCTTGCAGGGAGGTCTGTTAGTGCTATTGGGGGGGGGGGGGGTTAAACTAAATTTGCAGGGGATGGGAACCAGAGTGCCAGAGTAGATAGTGGAATGGGGGTAAAAATAAATGATGTTAGTAGTTCATGCAAAGTCACTAATAGTAAGGTTGTGTGTGGTGGTAATAATTTTCTGAGGTGTGTGTATTTCAATGCGAGGAGTATTGTGGGGAAACCTGATGAGCTGAGGGTGTGGATTGACACATGGAATTATGACATTGTAGCCATTAGTGAAACTTGGCTACAGGAGGGGCAGGACTGGCAGCTTAATGCTCCAAGGTTCTGATGTTTCAGACGTGGTAGAGGCAGAGGGATGAAGGGTGGGGGGGTGGGTGTGGGTTTGCTAGTCAGGGAAAATGTTACAGCAGTGCTCAGGCAGGACAGATTAGAGGGCTTGTCTACCGAGGCCATATGGGTGGAGCTGAGAAACAGGAAAGGTATGACCACATTAATAGGGTTGTATTATAGACCACCCAATAGTCAGTGAGAATTGGAGGAGCAAATCTGCACAGAGATAACAGACAACTGCAGGAAACTTAAAGTTGTGATTGTAGGGGATTTTAATTTTCCACATATTGATTGGGGCTCCCATACTGTTAAAGGTCTAGACGGGTTAGAGTTTGTAAAATGTGTTCAGGAAAGTTTTCTAAATCAATATTTAGAGGTACCGACTAGAGAGGATGCAATATTAGATCTCTTATTAGGAAATGAGTTAGGACAGGTGACGGAAGTGTGTGTAGGGGAACACATTGGGTCTAGTGATCATAACGCCATTAATTTCAACTTGGTCATGGATAAAGATAGATCTGGTCTTCAGGTTGAAGTTCTAAACTGGAAAAAGGCCAAATTTGAAGAAATGAGAAAGAATCTAAAAAGCGTGGATTGGGACAGGTTGTTCTCTGGCAAGGATGTCGTTGGTAAGTGGGAGGACTTCAAAGGAGGAATTTTGAGAGTGCAGAGTTTGCTGTTCATAGACTTCAGTTCAGCATTCAACACAATCATCCCTCATAAACTGATCGGAAAGCTGAGCCTACTGGGCCTGAACACCTCCCTCTGTAACTGGATCCTAGACTTCTTGACTGGGAGACCTCAGTCAGTCCGGATCAGGAGCAGCATCTCCAACACCATCACACTGAGCATGGGGGCCCACCAGGGTTGCGTGCTCAGTCCACTGCTGTTCACTCTGCTGACCCACGACTGTGCTGCAACACACAGCTCAAACCACATCATCAAGTTCGCTGATGACACGACTGTGGTGACTCATCAGCAAGAACAATGAGTCAGCTTACAGAGAGGAGGTGCAGCAGCTAACGGACTGGTGCAGAGCTAACAACCTGTCTCTGAATGTTAACAAAACAAAAGAGATGGTTGTTGACTTCAGGGGGGCATGGAGCGACCACTCCCCACTGAATGGCTCCTTGGTAGAGATTGTTAAGAGCACCAAATTTCTTGCTGTTCATCTAGCAGAGAATCTCACCTGGTCCCTCAATACCAGCTCCATAGCAAAGAAAGCCCAGCAGCATCTCTACTTTCTGCAAAGGCTAAGAAAAGTCCATCTCCCACCTCCCATCCTCATCACATTCTACAGGGGTTGTATTGAGAGCATCCTGAGCAGCTGCATCACTGCCTGGTTCGGAAATTGCACCATCTCGGATTGCAAGACCCTGCAGCGGATTGTGAGGTCAGCTGAGAAGATCATCGGGGTCTCTCTTCCTGCCATCACAGACATTTACACTACACACTGCATCCACAAAGCAAAACAGCATTATGAAGGACCCCACGCACCCCTCATTCAAACTCCTCCTGCTGTCTGGGAAAAGGCACCGAAGCATTTGGGCTCTCACGACCAGACTATGTAACAGTTTCTCCCCCAAGCCATCAGACTCCTCAATACCCAGAGCCTGGACTGACACCTTGCCCTATTGTCTAGTTTATTAGTTATTGTAATGCCTGCACTGTTTTGTGCACTTTATGCAGTCCTGGGTAGGTCTGTAGTCTAGTGTAGGTTTTTTTTCTGTGTTGTTTTTTACATAGTTAAGTCTAGTTTTTGTACTGTGTCATGTAGCACCAGGGTCCTGAAAAACATTGTCTCATTTTTACTATGTACTGTACCAGCAGTTATGGTTGAAATTACAATAAAGGTGACTTGACTTGACTTGACTTTGTATGTTCCTGTCAGGATTAAAGGCAAAGTGAATAAGAATAAGGAACCTTGGTTCTCTAGGGACATTGGAACTCTGATAAAGAAGAAGAGAGAGATGTATGACATGTATAAGAAACCGGGAGCAAACAAGGTGCTTGAGGAGTATAAAAAGTGCAAAAAATACTTAAGAAAGAAATCAGGAGGGCTAAAAGAAGACATGAGGTAGCTTTGGCAGTCAAGGTGAGATAAATCCCCAGGACCTGACAGGGTATTCCCTCGGACCTTGAAGGAGACGAGTGTTGAAATTGCAGGGGCGTTGGCAGATATATTTAAAATGTTGGTATCCATGGGTGAAGTGCCCGAGGATGTTCTGTTGTTTAAAAAAAGGCTCTAAAAGTAATTCGGGAAATTATAGGCCGGTAAGTTTGACGTCAGTAGTAGGTAAATTATCGGAAGGAGTACTAAGAGATAGGATCTACAAGTATTTAGATAGACTGGGACTTATTAGGGAGAGTCAACATGGCTTTGTGCGTGGTAGGTCATGTTAAACAAATCTATTAGAGTTTTTCAAAGAGGTTACAAGGAAAGTAAATGAAGGGAAGGCAGTGGATGTTGTCATGAACTTCAGTAAGGCCTTTGACAAGGTCCCGCATGGGAGGTTAGTTAGGAAGATTCAGTTGCTAGGTATACATGGAGAGATAGTAAATTGGATTAGACATTGGCTCAATGGGAGAAATCAGAGAGTGGTCCTGAGGAAGGTTTTCAAAGCCTGCAGACGGATCTGGACCAGCTGGAAAAATGGGCTGAAAAAATAGCAGTTGGAGTTTAATACAGACAAGTGTGAGGTATTGCACTTTGACAGGAAAAACCAAGGTAGAACATACAAGGTAAATGGTAGAGCAATGAGGAGTGCAGTAGAACAGAGGGATCTAGGAATACAGATACAAAATTCTCTAAAAGTGGCATCACAGGTAGATAATGTAGTAAAGAGAGCTTTTGGTACATTGGCCTTTATAAATCAAAGTATTTGGAAAGAGTTGGAATGTTATGGTGAAGTTGTATAAGGCATTAGTGAGGCCGAATTTGGAGTATTGTGTGCAGTTTTGATTACCGAATTACAGGAAGGATATTAATAAGGTTGAAAGAGTGCAGAGAAGGTTTACAAGGATGTTGTCGGGACTTGAGAAACTGAGTTACAGAGAAAGGTTGAATAGGTTGGGACTTTATTCCCTGGAGTGTAGAAGAATGAGGGGAGACTTGATAGAGGTATATAAAATTATGATGGGTATAGATAGAGTGAATGCAAGCAGGCTTTTTCCACTGAGGCTAGCGGAGAGAAAAACTAGAGGTCATGGGTTAAGGGTGAAGGGGGAAAAGTTTAAAGGGAACATTCGGGGGAACTTCTTCACACAGAGAGTGGTGGGAGTGTGGAATGAGCTGCCAGTGAAGTTGTAAATGCTTTTAACATTTAAGAAAAACTTGGACAGGTACATAGAAACATAGAAAATAGGTGCAGGAGTAGGCCATTCGGCCCTTCTAGCCTGCACCGCCATTCAGTATGATCATGGCTGATCATCCAACTCAGAACCCTGTACCTGCTTTCTCTCCATACCCCCGATCCCTTTAGCCACAAGGGCCATATCTAACTTCCTCTTAAATATAGCCAATGAACCAGCCTCAACTGTTTCCTGTGGCAGAGAATTCCACAGATTCACCACTCTCTGTGTAAAGAAGTTTTTCCTCATCTCAGTCCTAAAAGGCTTCCCTTTATCCTTAAACTGTGACCCCTCGTTCTGGACTTCCCCAACATCGGAAACAATCTTCCTGCATCAAGCCTGTCCAATCCCTTTAGAATTTTATACATTTCAATAAGATCCCCCCTCAATCTTCTAAATTCCAGTGAGTATAAGCCTAGTCGATCCAGTCTTTCTTCATATGAAAGTCCTGCCATCCCAGGAATCAATCTGGTGAACCTTCTCTGTACTCCCTCTATGGCAAGAATGTCTTTCCTCAGATTCGGGGACCAAAACTGCACACAATATTCTAGGTGCGGTCTCACCAAGGCCTTGTACAACTGCAGTAGAACCTCCCTGCTCCTGTACTCAAATCTTTTTGCTATGAATGCCAACATACCATTTGCCTTTTTCACCACCTGCTGTACCTGCATGCCCACCTTCAATGACTGGTGTACAATGACACCCAGGTCTCATTGCATCTCCCCTTTTCCTAATCGGCCACCATTCAGATAATAATCTGTTTTCCTGTTCTTGCAACCAAAGTGGATAACCTCACATTTATCCACATTAAGTTGCATCTGCCATGAATTTGCCCACTCACCTAACCTATCCAAGTCACCCTGAATCCTCTTAGCACCCTCCTCACAGCTAACACCACCGCCCAGCTTCGTGTCATCTGCAAACTTGGAGATGCTGCATTTAATTCCCTCGTCTAAATCATTAATATATATTGTAAACAACTGGGTCCCAGCACTGAGCCTTGCGGTACCCCACTAGTTACTGCCTGCCATTCTGAAAAAGTCCCGTTTACTCCCACTCTTTGCTTCCTGTCTGCCAACCAATTCTCTATCCACATCAATACCATACCCCCAATACCGTGTGCTTTAAGTTTGCACACTAATCTGTGTGGGACCTTGTCAAAAGCCTTTTGAAAATCTAAATATATCACATCCACTGGCTCTCCCCTATCCACTCTACTAGTTACATCTTCAAGAAATTCTATAAGATTCGTCAGACATGATTTTCCTTTCACAAATCCATGCTGACTGTCCAATTATTTCACCTCTTTCCAAATGTGTTGTTATCACATCTTTGATAACCAACTCTAGCATTTTCCCCACCACCGATGTCAGACTCACCGGTCTATAATTCCCCGGTTTCTCTCTCCCTCCTTTGTTAAAAAGTGGGGTTACATTAGCCACCCTCCAATCCTCAGGAACTAATCCAGAATCTAAGGAGTTTTGAAAAATGATCACTAATGCATCCACTATTTCTTGGGCTACTTCCTTAAGCACTGTGGGATGCAGACCATCCGGCCCTGGGGATTTATCTGCCTTTAATCCCTTCAATTTACCTAACACCACTTCCCTACTAACATGTATTTCCCTCAGTTCCTCCATCTCACTAGACCTTCGGTCCCTTACTATTTCCAGAAGATTATTTATGTCCTCCTTAGTGAAGACAGAACCAAAGTAGTTATTCAATTGGTCTGCCATGTCCTTGTTCCCCATGATCAATTCACCTGTTTCTGACTGTAAAGGACCTACATTTGTCTTGACCAATCTTTTTCTTTTCACGTATCTATAAAAGCTTTTACAGTCAGTTTTTATGTTCCCTGCCAGCTTTCTCTCATAATCTTTTTTCCCTTTCCTAATAAAGCCCTTTGTCCTCCTCTGCTGATCTCTGAATTTCTCCCAGACCTCAGGTGTGCCTGGATGAGAGGTGTATTGAGGGATATGGGCCAGGTGCAGGTCAATGGGACTAGGCAGAAGAAATGGTTTGGCACAGCCAAGAAGGGCCAAAAGGCCTGTTTCTTTGTTGTAATGTTCTATGGTTCTATGGTTTGGGAGTCTCAGCAGGATCTTTTTACCCTTGAGAGAGAGGGACTGAGAGACACCAGTCAGTGTACAGATCACTCCCTGAGAGAGAGGGTCAGAGAGACACCGGTCAGTGTACAGATCTGCCCCTGAGAGAGAGGGACAGAGAGACACTGGTCAGTGTACAGATCTCCCCCTGAGAGAGAGGGACAGAGACACCGGTCAGTGTACAGATCTGCCCCTGAGAGAGAGGGACAGAGACACCGGTCAGTGTACAGATCTGCCCCTGAGAGAGAGGGACAGAGAGACACTGGTCAGTGTACAGATCTGCCCCTGAGAGAGAGGGACAGAGAGACACCAGTGATGCACCATCAATAACTCACTCTGAGACGTAAGAAGCGAGATATCGGCTTTTATTGACTGGAAGAATGAACAACACTACTTCCTGGAGAATGAGGCCGGGCATCAAGCCTCAGTCGCCTTTATACAGGGGTCTGTGGGAGGAGCCACAGGAGCAGTCCAGGCAGGTATATGTAGTTCACCACATTCACCCCCCCCCCCCCCTTTGTTTGAAAAAGAGTCCCCAGGTGGCGAAGTTTCTTACAAGTATATTTACAGGTTAAGTCTATCAGGTGGTCGAATCTTTCGCTGCGATCTACGTAGCACCGGCTGTGATTGCACAGTTGCCGGAGGTGGTGATGGCACAGGTGCTGGAGGTGGTGATTGCCTAACTGGAGTTGTCAGGGATCCCTCATGTGTGAGCGAGGCACCTGGAATATACGCGTACGAGATGCCTGGTGCATGAGCGTCGTGAGGAGTCTGTGTGGGGCACAGTGTGCACGGTGTCACCTCGGGTACAGGGTTCATAGTTACCGTGGAGTGTACGGGGTAGTGGTCTGCTGCTCCGGCGGGCGCCAGGTTGAAGACAGAGACCGTGTCCTCCCGCCCATCCGGCAAGACCATGTAGGCATACTGGGGATTAGCATGCAGAAGGTGAACCCTCTCGACCAGCGGGGAGTATTTATTACTCCTCACATGTTTTTGTAGCAGCACTGGGCCGCAGGTACTGTCTTTTGAGGGCGTAAAGTGCCCCTTCGTAGGTCGAGAGGTCCCTGATGAATGAATAAACTTTTGGGGCGACTCTCAAGAGGAGAATTCTGTGCCTAACAGCGGGGTCAGTTGCACGAACCTCCTCCAAGTATGATTGGAAGCATGCAAGCCAGAGTTCAAAGGCAAGAGCTGCTTCAGGGTCTTGGGGGTCCAAATCCAACCGTTCCGGACATAAAACGGTTTCCATGTTTTAACTTCCAGTCAATAAAATTGATGCACCATCAATAACTCACTCTGAGACATAAGAAGCGAGGTATCGGCTTTTATTGACTGGAAGAATGAACAACACTACATCCTGGAGAATGAGGCCGGGCATCAGGCCTCAATCGCCTTTATACAGGGGTCTGTGGGAGGAGCCACAGAAGCAGTCCAGACAGGTATATGTAGTTCACCACACAGTATACAGATCTGAGAGAGAGAGAGAGAGAGAGAGAGAGAGTGGGAGTGACTGAGAGCAGTCACTGTGATGCACCATCAATAACTAACTCTGAGACATTAGAAGAGAGATATTGACTGGAATAATGAACAACACTACATCCTGGAGAATGAGGCCGGGCATCAGGCCTCAATCGCCTTTATACAGGGGTCTGTGGGAGGAGCCACAGGAGCTGTGGGTCTGTGGGAGGAGCCACAGGAGCTGTCAGCAGGGGGTCTGTGGGAGGAGCCACAGGAGCTGTGGGTCTGTGGGAGGAGCCACAGAAGCAGTCAGCAGGGGTCTGTGGGAGGAGCCACAGGAGCAGTCAGCAGGGGTCTGTGGGAGGAGCCACAGGAGCTGTCAGCAGGGGGTCTGTGGGAGGAGCCACAGGAGCAGTCAGCAGGGGTCTGTGGGAGGAGCCACAGGAGCTGTCAGCAGGGGGTCTGTGGGAGGAGCCACAGGAGCTGTGGGTCTGTGGGAGGAGCCACAGGAGCAGTCAGCAGGGGTCTGTGGGAGGAGCCACAGGAGCAGTCAGCAGGGGTCTGTGGGAGGAGCCACAGGAGCTGTCAGCAGGGGGTCTGTGGGAGGAGCCACAGGAGCAGTCAGCAGGGGTCTGTGGGAGGAGCCACAGGAGCTGTCAGCAGGGGGTCTGTGGGAGGAGCCACAGGAGCTGTGGGTCTGTGGGAGGAGCCACAGGAGCAGTCAGCAGGGGTCTGTGGGAGGAGCCACAGGAGCAGTCAGCAGGGGTCTGTGGGAGGAGCCACAGGAGCTGTCAGCAGGGGTCTGTGGGAGGAGCCACTGGATCAGTCAGCAGGGGGTCTGTGGGAGGAGCCACAGGAGCAGTCAGCAGGGGGTCTGTGGGAGGAGCCACAGGAGCAGTCAGCAGGGGTCTGTGGGAGGAGCCACAGGAGCAGTCTGCAGGGGTCTGTGGGAGGAGCCACAGAAGCAGTCAGCAGGGGTCTGTGGGAGGAGCCACAGAAGCAGTCAGCAGGGGTCTGTGGGAGGAGCCACAGGAGCAGTCCAGACACGTATATGTAGTTCACCACAACCAGTCAGTGTACAGATCTCCCCCTGAGATAGAGAGGGACAGAGAGACACTGGTCAGTGTACAGATCTCGCTCTGAGAGAGAGGGACAGAGAGACACTGGTCAGTGTACAGATCTCCTCCTGAGAGAGAGGGACTGAGAGACACCGGTCAGTGTACAGATCTCCCCCGAGAGAGTGGGACAGAGAAACACCAGTTAGTGTACAGATCTCCCCCTGAGAGAGAGGGACAGAGAGACACCGGTCAGTGTACAGATCTCCTCCTGAGAGACACCGGTCAGTGTACAGATCTCTCCCGAGAGAGTGGGACAGAGAAACACCAGTTAGTGTACAGATCTCCCCCTGAGAGAGGGGGACTGAGGGACGCTGATTAGTGTACAGGTTTCCCTCTGAGTCAGTAAAGTGTGTGAAGATTGAGCTCGATGGTATCGGAAAATTTCTTGGTCCATGAGATCATTGCTTGCTTCCCGCAAAAAACTGATGAAATCTCCGACTCAACTAAGAAATCCTTTTGTGGACACCATCGCTTGCTGCTACTGATGTCTCATTTCTTGATGTGGTTTGTGGTGTCCCAGTTTGGACCATGTGACCTTCCTCCTCCTCCTGTTGGTTATTTCAAGCTCGCAGGGGTTTCTTTGCGAGCACTGAGAGTCAGATCTAGCTCGCCACCCCCCACCCTCCACATCCGCAGCAGGCTGTTTCGCCACCCTACTGAGGATCTCTCTTTTTCAGCCTTCCACAGCTGAATGCCTTTCTTTGATTTGGAAGCATGTCAGGCACACCGACACCACCACACTCCCTCCGTGGAAGGCTGTTCTTGTGGGGGAGCTTCATTTCCAATTTCATCCACACCCTCACCTCAAATAGCTGTGGAGTGTTTGTTAAATGGCGTGAGATCAAGTTGACGTTCAACAAAAAATGCTAAATCTGTCCTAAACCCTCGGCTTCTCCTGCGTCAGCAAAAGACTGATTCTGCTGCTAGAACACAAACTTCCTCCTGAGAGAATAGTAAATGTACATCAATACCTTCATCACTAACAGGAAAGCCACAACAGTAAAAATCAAAGACGGTACTTCAAACCGGGTTATATCCCACAGATACACAAAGAGGGTACATCAAACTGGGTTGTATCCCACAGACACACAAAGAGGGTACTGTACTTCAAACTGGGTTGTATCATACAGTCACACAAAGAGGGTACATCAAACTGGGTTGTATCCTGCAGTCACACAAAGACAGTACTTTGAACCTGGTTGTATCTTGCAAATGCCTCAGACTGGGGTGGATCCCACACTGAAAGTGTGTGGTTTAAAATACCTATTTCCAAAGTATGAGTGAGTGCCTTGAATGCGTGTGCATGGACGGTAGTGTGAAAGTCACCTGTCCCGGGCCTTTCCCAGGACTCCGGTAGTGTGAAAGTCACCTGTCCCGGACCTTTCCCAGGACTCCGGTAGTGTGAAAGTCACCTGTCCTGGACCTTTCCCAGGACTCCGGTAGTGTGAAAGTCACCTGTCCCGGACCTTTCCCAGGACTCCGGTAGTGTGAAAGTCACCTGTCCCGGACCTTTCCCAGGACTCTGGTAGTGTGCATCTTTGTGTGTTATGGACCAGGAAGCATGAAGTTTGTTGAGGACTGGTTGGAATGGACTAAGTGAGTGTCTGCACATATGTTGCTAGAGAAAGGTAAATGTGAGAAGACTGCACAATGGCCTGTGATTGTTCTATGTTGATGTAAAATGCAAAAATAGATGAATCAGAGAGAGTGTACAAAAATTAAAGAAGGGAATATCACCAAAAGAACAAGCAAATTGTCCAAGGCTTCTTCCACTGTTGTGATGAGGCCACACTTGGGTTGGAGGAACAACACCTTATATTCCATTTGCATAGCCTCAGCGTGAGCAATGACTTCTCAAACTTTCAGTAATGTCCCCCACCACCCCCTTCCCCTCTCTCACCTTATCTCCTTCCCTCTGGTGCTCCTCCCCGCTTTTCTTTCTTCCATGTCCTTCTATCTCCTTCACCAATCAACTTCCCAGCTCTTTACTTTATCCTTCCTCCTTCAGATTTCACCTATCACCCGGTGATTCTCTCTCCTCTCCACCAACCAGCCCAAAACATCGACTGTACTCTCTTCCATAGATGCTGCCTGGCCTGCTGAGTTCCTCCAGCATTTTGCGTGTGTTGCTCGGATTTCCAGCATCTGCAGATCTTCTCTTGTTTGTGGAAGCAGACTGTCTAACTCAGTGTTTAAAACAATTAGCATCAGAATCTGTGGATGAATTACATATTTGTCACTTGCTGCACCCCAGGTTTGAATAAAGTCCCTGACAAATGGCACCTCCTGAGTGATTGGTGAAGCTACTGTCAGCCAGTGCCTGCCTCAGCTGGAGATCTGCAATAGCTGTAGCGGAGGCCGGAGGTGGAGGGGTTGCGGGGGGGTGGGGGGGCGGGGGATGAGCAACAGGTTGATTTAAATGTATCCTGAACTGATCTCTCAGGAGGCTAGAAAATATTTCTCTCGCATTGGCATAAGATACACAGTGGTGCACAAAATTCAATTAGGTTAATATGTAGAACACCCGCAGAATATATTTTAAAATATTCTGGATTAGTCCCAGAAGCAGGAACACCCATTTTAATAAATGTTATTGTACATGAGTTGCAACCAAGGTTAAGGAAAATGTATTGTCTACTGTTACTTTTGTGAGATGAGACGAGATAAAAATGAATCTCAGGTTTGTATAGTTTATATACTTTGATAATAAATGTAGTTTAACCTTTGGGTGAAATTGTGAGTGTTTCATAATGTTGCAACATCAAAGGATGAAAGCTGTGAAGGGGAATGGGAACTGTTAGGGTCACATATTTACTTCACCAGCATCCAATCTTCAGACATGAACACAGGTTGTAGATTGAATCTAGAATGCAGCTCTGAATAATAGTTTTCCTGGAGCTGTGCACTGGACGTTGATTGCAAACCAGCCAATGCTGATTAATAGTGATCATAATATGATCAAATTCACACTGAAATTTGAGAAGAACAAGCTAAAGTCAAATGTATCGTTATTACAGTGGAGTAAAGGGACATAAGGGCAAGGTTGCTCTCTGTTTCACGGAGACATGGCTCACTCTGGACACACCAGAATCCTCGGTAAGACCAAACAGCTTCTTGACAAACCGGATGGAGCAGCCGCTGATTCAGAGAACGCAAAAGGTGGAGGGTCTGTGCGTCATGACAAACTGTTTGTGGCACTCAGACACAGCAATCTGATTGAATTCCTGTTCTCCTGGCCTGGAACATCTAACGATTAAACGCCGACTGTTCTACTGAACAAGAGAGTTCTCCATGATCCTGAATACCGCCAAAGGCTGATACTGAACAGGCACTCGAGGTACAAACAGGAAACAGCCTATCCCGGCGCCTTTAAAGTCATTGTCGAGGATTTCAGTCAGGTTTGTCTGAAGAAATTTCTGTCCAATTATCATCAACATATCACCTGCAGCACCAGGTGTCCCAACACACACGGCCACTGCCATATTACCACAAGGAATGCCTTCTACCTGATTCCTAGACTGCATTTTGGGAAATCTGATCACTTGGCTGTCCTCTCCCTACCTGCATACAGGCAGAGGCTAAAGACAAGGCTCCAGTGGTATGGACACTGAGGGGGTGGTCACGGGAGGCAGAGGAGCAACTGTGGGATTAATACGAGTCAGTGGACTGGGTCAGGGTCTGAATGAATACGTCACAGACTTTATAAATTAAGTCATAGATAAGTGTGTCCTCACAAAATCATTCTGAGTCCTCCCCAGCCAGAAACCCTGCATGTACCACGAGACCTGCAATCTGCTGAGGGCCGCGTTGGTGCCATTCATGTCTCGGACCTCCAGAAAGCCACCAGCAGGTAAAATGGCAATTTCCGACCAAACCTGAGGCAAATGGGGACGCTATCACTTCTTACAAAGTGAAATGAAGGAAGATAGATGACAGCAGGGTTTCACTCCCAAATGATCTCAATATCGTCTAAGCTCGCTTTGACTGTCAAAACATGGAGGAACCTTCGCAAGCTGCCACAGACCCCAATGACCCCATGATTTCAGTCTCTGAGGCCAACATGAGAGCATCCTTCAGGAGGGTGAACCCACGGAAAGCATCCGGCCCTGATGGGGTACCTGGCAAAGTACTCAAGACCTGTGCTTATGAACTGGCTGGAGTGTTCACTGATATCTTTAACCTCTCGACTTGACAATCTGAAGAACCCATCTGTTTCAAGCAGGTTTCATTTATATCAGTGCCAAAGAAGAACGTGCTAACCTGTCTCAATGGCTATCGTCCAGTGGCACTTACATCTGCTGTGAGGAAGTGCTTTGAGAGGTTGGTAAGGAAGCATATCAAATCCTTCCTGAAAAGTGACTTAGATCCATTCCAATTTGCCTACTGATACAACAGGTCAACAGCAGATGCCATTCAATACTATCTCAAAAAGGGAATCTCAAAACTAATCAATAAGCTCCTAGACTTTGGCCTCAATATTTCATTCTGCAACTGGACCTTTGATTTCTTCACTTGCAGACCCTAGTCAGCTTGGATTGGCAATAACATCTCCACAATCTCCATCAGCACAAGTGCACCACAAGTCTGTGTTCTTAGCCCCCTGCTCTGCATGCTTTATACTTATGGTTAAGTATAGCTCCAATGCTATAGTTAAGTTTGCTGATGACACCACTGTCATTGGCTAAACTAAATGTGGTGATGAAGCAGCATATAAGAGGGAGATTGAAAATCTAGCTGCCTGGTGCCACAACAATGTCAATGTCTCTCTCAATGTCAGTAAGACCAAGGAGCTGATTATTGACTTCAAGAGAAGGAAGCCAGAGATTCATGAGCCAGTCCTCACCGGAAGATCGGAGGTGGGCAGGGTCAGCACTTTAAATTCCTTGGTGTTATCGTTTCAGAGATCTGTCCTGGGCCCAGCACATAAGTGCAATTACAAAGAAAACATGGTGGCTCCTTTACTTTCTTAGAAGTTTGCAAAGATTCAGCATATCATCTAAAACTTTGACTAACTTCAATAGATGTCTGGTGGACAGTATATTGTCTGGCTGCATCAAGCCCTTGAGTGGGAAATCCTACAAAAAGTAATGGGTAGGGTCCAGTCCATCATAAGTAAAGCCCTCCCCACCATTGAGCACATCTACAAGGACCAGTGTCGCAAGAAAGCAGGGTCCTTCATCAGGGACCCACACCACCCAAGTCAAGCTCGCTTCTTGCTGTTGTCATCATTTAAGAGGTACAGGAGCCTCAGGACTCAAACCACCAGGGACAGGAACAGTTATTACCCCTCAACCATCAGGCTCTTGAACCACAGAGGATAACTTTACTTCACTCACTCCATCACTGCACTGTTCCCACCACCTATAGAATCACTTTCAAGGACACTTCATCTCACGGTCTCGATATTTTCTGTTTGTTTGTTTATTTATTTTCCTCTTTTTGTATTTGCACAGTCTGATGTTTACTGCACGTTGGTGGTTTGTCCATCCTGTTGGGGGTGGTTTTTCAATGATACTATTGTGTTTCTTGGGTGCACTGTGAATGCCCACAAGAAAATGAATCTCACAGGTCTATATAGTGACACATATGTACTTTGATAATAACCTTACGTTGAAATTTGAACACTGTGACGCTACTCCTAGCTAAGTTGCCTGCCAATAAGGTTAAGGCCAGTGAATACCTGGTGATGCCTTGGGCTCTGTGGTGTAAATCGTGATGTTGAACTCTGTGGCCCTCTGACTCCTACTCCCCTTCCATGGTCAAACCCTACCTGGGGACCGTACCCTTCCTCCCCCATACACCCTCTCCCTCTCACCCGCTCCGCCCCAGGTTCGTGTCCTCACCGCCCCGGAAATCCCTATCCCAACACACCATAATAACAGTTCACACCAAGAGGATAAATTATGCTGAGTGACGTTTATTGCAAAAAACACACAAGATTGAACAAACAAAGCAAGAGGCAATCAAACAATTTCATCTGTCAATTTGTACCTAAAGTATCTCCTTGCATAGCCTTCTGTGCCCGGGAAGGCATCTGATGTAGAGAGAGGGTGTTTGTGCAGGATGGATGGGGAGAGCAATGGTTGAGGTGGGGTGAGAGGGTCAAGGTCAGGAGAACTGGCGTAAGAGAGGAATCCTCGAAGAGTGAAGAAGTCATACGGGGCAGCTGGGAGCAAGCTGAGAGGGCAAAGGTCAAGGAAAGATAACCTTTAGGGAGGGGATCTCTGAGGAAGAGGATTGGTTGGCCCATAGGAGCCCTTGGAACCCAGGCCCTCCTGCACTTGGGGCGTACTGATGGCAGGTGGGACCCTGCAGGTGGGAGCCACAGGTGAAGGACAGATTGTAGGTGACCTTGCCGTACTTGAGGTAACACGTAAGATCTGTCGAGCCAGAGGTGAGGGGTACCTCACAGGTCCCCATGGCTTCGTTCCTAAATTTGTCCTTATCATAGACCGTCAGGGTGAGTTTCAGGTCACTGGTGGCCAGCACCTCACCCAGGTCCAGTCGGGCTTTCCACTGGGGGTTGTTATTATTGTACACTATTGAGGTCTGAGCTTTGACCCGCCCATAAGAGACCTTCACAAAACCATCAGTGCCTGTAAATCGGTCGCCCCAGAGGTCAAAGCCCCTCATGACAGTGACCACCAGGTGCCCTATGCCTTTCTGCTTGGCACAGCAGAGACGGTCGGTCCAGTTGTTCTCTGGGCAGAGACAGGAGCAAGGATCAGAGGCACTCTTGCTCTTGCCAGCAGGGCAGGTTGCTTTGGAGCAGTCCGGTGTCTGGGCATTGGCCAAGATGTACTCCGAGAGATAGAGCATTAGCTGGTCTCGCCTGTGGTCGTTATCAGGAAGCAAGTAATGAAGGGGGTACAACTTGTAACTGATCAGCCCTGGTGATTCTTTCAGACTCTTCAGCCAGCTGGTGAAGACAGTGGGGTCAGAGGAGAAGAGGGTGTCTGTGTCCCCAATGGAGTGACCCCCTGAGGTTTCCGTTAGCCTCTCGTTGAAGACCTGGTGGAAGCTGCTACCGCGGCTGAGGGAAGAGGCCTTACTCTTACAGAACGAGGATTTAGCTGAGGCCTTTCCTGCCGCGATCACCTCGTAACTGGCCTCTACACTTAGACAGTCCTTCACTTCCTCAACAGTGAGGCCGTCTGCTGCAGCCTTGCAGGTGCGGATGGCCGTCAAGTCCTTGAAGGAGCCCCCCAGCTTCACCAACTGGATGTAATGTGTTCCAAAAGTCTCCACCAGTCTGTGGTAGTGGTGTCGGGCACCCTCGTAGGAGGTGTTAGTGATCCGGCCCAGGTGGGCGGAGAACTGGGGTGACAGGGGCGGAGGGTTCTTCAGACGGTAGCGGTAGAGATTACATTGGAAAGTATGGCTGGTGAAGCTGTAGCGATCTGATTTAGCCTTGTGGCTGGCAAAGGATATGGCCTTGGATTTGGAGCCCGCCAGCCCCACACTGACCGTTTGTCCAGGTTGGGGCTGAAGGCTCAGGTCACCACGCCAGCTGACGTCCAGACTGGAGTTGATCGACTCAGCCAGCTCGGAGACCGAGCGGAAGAGCTGGCTGGACAAGGTCCGACTGCAGCTGCGCTGAGCACGCCAGTCCACCACGGCCAGGGGGAGGCGCTGCCGTTCACCCTCCATCTGTGAGTTTGTGCAGAGGGTGCAGGTACCGTCTGGGCGCTCCCAGCTCTCCACGTCCACCACGTAGGCCCCCTTGGCACTCAGCGTCACTATATCGAAACCTTCTCCAGCCAGACTGGTCCCAGGTACAGGGGACGCGGACTGGCACTCACTGGCACTGCCCGTATGGCAGACAGTCCCCACGCCCCCCAGGAACAGAAGCTGCCACAGCAACACTCCCACTCTCCACCTTATCCTGGATTCCATCGCTGTGTCAGCAGGGCTCCCCTCGATCGACGGAACTCTGTAGGTTAAGAGGAGGAGGAGAAAGTGATGAAGCGAAAGGTAAACTTAGGTAGAGGGATAGGTAAGTGGGGGAATGGATTAAGGAGTATGATTAGCTTATGATTAAGTACCTTATGTTGGTTGCTATACAGCCAAAAAGGGAACCTTACCCAGCAACAAGTGATGTACCAGACATTGTTCCCTAATAGCGTTAGACATAGGTCTAAATAAAAAATTATCAGGTTGCACAAAGCATTTTTGAGGTATAATATAACTAACTAGTGGAAGGACAGCATGGGGGGGGGGGTAGAATGCTGGAGAGTAGGGGCAGGTGTCAGCATAAGGAACTGAGCCTGTATCCATGCTGATCTTGGCAGAAATAATTATCACTAACCAATAATGATTTTACACCTAATTGTAACTTACCATGTGATTGAAACTATTCTAAAGCGTATTAACTCGCGTAATTACAATATTTCCTGTAATGATCAACGTTATAAATTGTGTTTGGGGGCGGGCAGTGTCCGGACTGTCTATTTGGGAGATCGGTCTGTAACTTTCCCCACAGCATGCTATGAATAAGAAGTGAAGTTTGACGATGGATCACTTGTTTTATGGTTTTATTGAATTTGTGGTACCTTATGCTATTGCATCGGGTCGATCAGCCTTTGGCAAAAGGTCACCCTCAACACTAAAACCCTTGAACAGGGGTCCAAAGCATCATCCCTTCCCAATGAAGGGTCACCCCTTCACCAACCCCTCTCACCCCCCACCCCCCCAGACAGTGGCCCCAACTATCCATGACACCTCAGCACATTAGCTGTCCATGCACGGCTGTTTAGAGAGTGGAAATATTGGGGCAGTTACAAAAGAGGGGCAGGAAAGCCAGAGCAGAGAGAGGGGCTGGGGAGACCATTACAGAGAGCGTGACCCTACATGACATGAGTGGAGGAAATGAAAGAGTCACCAAATGGTTACAGCTCGGGGAAGGCCAATCCCTCCCTCCAGTCTATACCATTTCTGTGTAAGGGCAAACCCACCTTTCCCACTCCCCAGCCTTCCCCCACAGCCCAGAGAATTCCTCCCTTACCACCGTTTATCTGGCGCCCTCTTGAACACCCCAACTGAAGCAACTCTCCTCGCAGTGAATTGCACACCCCAATTATTTGCTGCTGAAGCAAAACTTCCTCAGTTACACTTCATCTCCCCTCTCTGGTCACCCTGAGGTGGTGAGCTCACGTCCTCGACCCTTCCACTGATGAGACTCTCTCCACAACCCAAGTCCTTGATGCCTGGATTCACTCTCCCACACATTCTCCAATGGCTTCACATCTTCTGTCATCTTTCTTCCAGAAACTGACTCCGGTGTCTCACGGATGTGAGAGGGATTGGTGGAGACAGGGAGACGGACAGGGAGTAAAAAAGAGGGAAGGGGATGGAGTGAGTGTGAGAGAAAGGGTTAGATGATCACAAAGATGAAGTGCAGGTTGGTTTAGATGATGAAGTCCTCCAGAGTGAGAGAGAGAGAAAGTGGAGAAAGAGAAGAGAGAGAAGAAAGAGTGAGAGAGAAGTGAAACAGACTGAGAAGAGAGATGGACAGAGAGCGAATCGAGAGACAGAGTGAAGAGTGAAGAGAGGAAAGAAAGACAGAGAGAAGGGGGAGACAGAGGGGGAGACAGTGAAGGTGACAGAGGGAGAGTGGGGGAAGTGAGGAGAGAGAGTGGAGAGAGGAAAGAGAGAGACAGAAAGAGAGAGGGGAGAGAGACAGAGAGTGGAGAAAGAGAGGAGAGAGAATGGACAAGAGAAACAAGAGAGAAGAATTAAAGGAGAGACACAGGGAGAGACAGACAGAGATTCAGATAGAGAGACAGAGAGAGAGGATAGAAAGGTGGAGAGAGACAGAGAGACAGTGACAAGAGACAGGGAGAGTGAGAGAGAGACAGAGTGAGAAGAGAGGGGAGAAAAGAGATAGACATGGGGAGAGAGACAGACAGAGAAAGAGACAGAGAGAGGGAGAGTGGGGTGAAGTGAGAGGAAGGAGACAGAAAGGAGAGGGAAAGATAGAAAATAGAGGTCAGAGGAGAGAGAAAAAAGAAAAGGGGAGAAACAGGGAGAGAGAGAGATACAGATAGAGAGACAGGGAGGAAGAAGGTTGAAAGAGAGAGGGAGACAGCGAGAGACAGACAGACAGTGAGAGAGACAGAGAGAAGGAGAAGTGAATGAAAGGAGAGAGATGAGAGAGGGGAGAAGAGAGAGAGAGAGAAACTGAGAGGAAAGAGACAAAGACACAGAAGAGAGAGTGAGACGGAAATATTGGAAAAGATGGAACAAGTGGAGAGGAATATCAAAGAGGCTCAAAGAACAATTCCAGAACTTTAGCTCTCCGCTCACAAGGGCACCCAAGCAGGTGGGGTGGGGATGAGAGATGGAGGAAGGGTAGTTCTGGCTGTCTGGGGCTGTGGAGGAGGGTTTGTCTGTGGCAAGCAGATGCCCTTTGACCCCAATACTAAGACTAAGACCTACCTGATGATGATCTTTTGGGAACTTCAAACCCACCGGCTCACCCAGGCCTCTCCTTCTGTATTGACCCAGTCAGTCAGGTCTGAGCTTATGAAGGCAGAGACTTGTCATTAAGGGAGGAGGGGCTGTGATCAGACCACAAGGCTGTGGCCTGACCACGACGATACGCCCCTGTTAAATGGAACATGATTCAAGAGCAAGGGCCAGTTACCATGGTAACACCATCCCTCCATCATTTCACGAGGGGGAGAGGAGAGGAAAAGCTGGAAGAAATGGGCTGGAGAGATGAGATGGTTAAACGAAGAGGGTGGGGATGTTTGTGCCAGCAGCCATTTTGTTAAATCAGTGAGGTTACAGGAAGGGAGCATGGGAGGGAGAGAGGGAGAGGGAGGGGGGAGAAGGAGAGAGGGGGACCAGGGAGAAAGACGGATGTGAGAAGGATTGGTGGAGACAGGGAGATGGACAGGGAGTAAAAAAGAGGGAAGGGGATGGAGTGAGTGTGAGAGAAAGGGTTAGATGATCACAAAGATGAAGTGCAGGTTGGTTTAGATGATGAAGTCCTGCTGTCAACGTGCCAGTCAGGCAAATCTGAGAACTTTCCCAGCTTATTCCCCACAGGCTCTCAGCAGTTCCTGCCAGACTCCAGACCCCTACAGTAAAAACTAACGATACGTACGGGGGGGGGGAGGAACTGAAGCAGACGGGGGAGGGGCAAGTCATATGGTCACAGAGAAAACATGTACACACACACACACACACACACACACACACACACACACACACTCACACACACACACACACACACACACACTCACACACACACACACACACACACACTCGAACCTGAGTTACAGCAGCTCGTAAAAACTAACAATTCACCCACATCAGTGGCAAACCGATGCCACATGTTCTCCAAGCGTCACCTGTAGAACTGTGTTCAGCATGTCATGAGGCGCCACCCTCCATTCTCTAAACCCCATCCATAAAGATTACAATGTCAATAACAATACCATTTAGCGAAATGAAGTTGATTTTCAATTGTCACATTAAACTTCAAAACTTCTGAACAATTTTACTAAAATGCTTTACTTATTTCAATCTGTCTGTTATCCTTTTATTCAAATTAAAACAATTCCTTTTTTAAAAAAATGTCCATAATTATTGTAACGAATTCATTAATAAATGAACATTTCTGCTCAAAATAGCAATGGCACAGAAGAGAATGTGTTTTTATCATAAGGGAGGCATTGGGAGTGGACCCGAAAGCAAGACACGGACACTGAACTAACAAACTCCTGGTGAAGGGTTTCGGCCCGAAACGTCGTCACTACCTCCTCCCAAAGATGCTGTCTGGCCTGCGGTGTTCTGCCAGCATTTTGTGTTTTTATTTATTTCGAGCATCTGCAGATTCACTTGTGTTGCCCTGAACTACCAGGAACGGGACGAGGCGTGAGAAGGAAGCAAGGAAACCGGAAAACCAGGATAATGGAATTTGGACCGGACCGTGAACCGGAATGCGGATTTCACGGACCGGACCATGATAGTATTCAAAGATTATCACCAATTTGGACACATGTCCTTAAAAAGAATTGCCATCCCTGATCTAGAGACTGAATGATACATAAATACTGGTGACAAACCACTCTGACACCCCCTCATCATGTCTCCATTACAGAAAGAGCTCACATTCTGAGCCACAAGGAGCGCGGGGTCAAAAAGTGATTTCCATTAGCATCAGCCTTGACACTCACTGAGTGAGAATATCACACCTTGACTCATTCGTCTAACCTCTGGGTGACAGTCTGCACCTCTGCTCTGAGCAAAACAGCACAAAACACCGTCTCATAAGAGGAAGCTGCACAATAGAACACATCACACTCAGGAGTCTGCTGAAACAGCTGGGTGGGATGTAGCCTGCAAAACCAACCAGGACCAAGGGTGCAGTGCTGCCGGAGCTCACCGGAGCGCCATTCCGGCACCTCTGTAAAAAAAAAAGTCAAAATAAACAAGCGGGGAATTTAACAGCGGCCGCATATTAAATAGAGGGAATTTTACGGAAGCGGGGGTTGGAGAGAGGGGTTGGTGGCTGGTGGGGGAAATGCCACTAATAACATTAGGACAATAACATTAAACTCGATTTGCAGTGGGATGGGAACCAGAGTGCCAGAGTAGATAGTGGAACGGGGGTAAAAATAAATGATGTTAGTAGTTCATGCAAAGTCACTAATAGTAAGGTTGTGTGTGGTGGTAATAATCTTCTGAGGTGTGTGTATTTCAATGCGAGGAGTATTGTGGGAAAGGCAGACGAGCTGAGGGCCTGGATTGACACGTGGAATTATGACATTGTAGCCATTTTCATTACAGCGATGTGTCAGAGTGATAGAGGAAGAGGGATGAAGGGTGGGGGGGGGGTGTGGGTTTGCTAGTCAGGGAAAATATTACAGCAGTGCTCAGGCAGGACAGATTAGAGGGCTTGTCTACCGAGGCCATATGAGTGGAGCTGAGAAACAGGAAAGGTATGACCACATTAATAGGGTTGTATTATAGTCCACCCAATAGTCAGCGAGTATTGGAGGAGCAAATCTGCAGAGAGATAACAGACAACTGCAGGAGACAGAAAGTTGTGATTGTAGGGGTTTTTAATTTTCCACACATCGATCAGGACTCCCATACTGTTAAAGGTCTAGATGGGTTAGAGTTTGTGAAATGTGTTCAGGAAAGTTTTCTAAATCAATATATAGATGTACCAACTAGGGAGGATGCAATATTAGATCTCCTATTAGGAAATGAGTTAGGGCAGGTGACGGAAGTGTGTGTAGGGGAACACTTTGGTTCCAGTGATCATAACGTCATTAGTTTCAACTTGATCATGGATAAAGATAGATCTGGTCCTCGGGTTGAAGTTCTAAACTGGAAAAAGGTCAAATTTGAAGAAATGAGAAAGGATCTAAAAAGCGTAGATTGGGACAGGTTATTCTCTGGCGAGGATGTGATTGGTAAGTGGGAGGCCTTCAAAGGAGAAATTTTGAGAGTGCAGAGTTTGTATGCTCCTGTCAGGGTTAAAGGTAAAATGAATAAGAATAAGGAACCTTGGTTCTCGAGGGATATTGGAACTCCGATAAAGAAGAAGAGAGAGATGTATAACATGTATAGGCAACAGGGAGGAAATAAGATGCTTGAGGAGTATAAAAAGAGTAAGAAAATACTTAAGAAAGAAATCAGGAGGGCTAAAAGAAGACATGAGGTAGCTTTGGCAGTCAAGGTGAAGAATAATCCAAAGAGCTTCTACAGGTATGTTAAGAGCAAAAGGATAGTAAGGGATAAAATTGGTCCTCTTGAAGATCAGAGTGGTCGGCTATGTATGGAATCAAAAGAAATGGGAGAGATATTAAATGGGTTTTTTGCATCTGTATTTACTAAGGAAACTGGAATGGAAACAAGGCAAACAAGTAGGGAGGTCATGGAACTTTTACAGATTAAAGAGGAGGAGGTGCTTGCTGTCTTGAGGCAAATTAGAGTAAATAAATCCCCAGGACCTGACAGGGTATTCCCTCGGACCTTGAAGGAGACTAGTGTTGAAATTGCAGGGGCCCTGGCAGAAATATTTAAAATGTCAATATCCACGGGTCAGGTGCCGGAGGATCGGAGGATAGCTCATGTAGTTCCGTTGTTTAAAAAAGGCTCAAAAAGTAAGCCGGGAAATTATAGGCCAGTAAGTTTGACATCAGTAGCAGGTAAATTATTGGAAGGAATACTAAGAGATAGGATCTACAAGTATTTGGATAGACAGGAACATATTAGAAAAAGTCAGCATGGCTTTGTGCGTGGTAGGTCATGTTTAACCAATCTATTAGAGTTTTTCGAGGAAGTTACCAGGAAAGTGGATAAAGGGAAGGCAGTGGATGTTGTATACATGGACTTCAGTAAGGTCTTTGACAAGGACCCGCATGGGAGGTTAGTAAGGAAGATTCAGTCGCTAGGTATATATGGAGAGGTAGTAAATTAGATTAGACATTGGCTCAATGGAAGAAGCCAGAGAGTGGTAGTGGAGGATTGCTACTCTGAGTGGAGGCCTGTGACTAGTGATGTGCCACAGGGATCAGTGCTGGGTCCATTGTTATTTGTCATCTATATCAATGATCTGGATGATAATGTGGCAAATTGGATCAGCAAATTTGCTGATGATACAAAGATTGGAGGTGTAGTGGACAGAGAGGAAGGTTTTCAAAGTTTGAAGAGGGATTTGGACCAGTTGGAGGAACGGGCTGAAAAATGGCAGATGGAGTTTAATGCGGACAAGTGTGAGGTATTGCACTTCAGAAGGTCGAACCAAGGTAAAACATACAAGGTAAATGGTAGGACACTGAGGAGTGCAATAGGACAGAGAGATCTAGGAATACAGATACAAAATTCCCTAAAAGTGGCGTCACAAGTAGATAGGGTCGTAAAGAGAGCTTTTGGTTCATTGGCCTTTATAAATCAAAGTATTGAGTATAAGAGTTGGAACATAATGGTGAGGTTGTATAAGACATTGGTGAGACTGAATTTGGAGTATTGTGTGCAGTTTTGGTCACTTAATTACAGGAAGAATATTAATAAGGTTGACAGAGTGCAGAGAAGGTTTACAAGGATGTTGCCAAGACTTGAGAAACTGAGTTACAGAGAAAGGTTGAATAGGTTAGGACTTTATTCCCTGGAGCGTAGGAGAATGAGGGGTGATTTGATAGAGGTATATAAAATTATGATGGGTATAGATAGAGTGAATGCAAGCAGGCTTTTTCCACAGAGGCTAGGGGAGAAAAAAACCAGAGGTCATGGATTAAGGGTGAAGGGGGAAAAGTTTAAAGGGAACATTGGGGGGGGGGCTTCTTCACACAGAGAGTGGTGGGAGTGTGGAATGAGCTGCCAGATGAAGTGGTGAATGCAATCTCACTTTTGAAATTTAAGAAAAACTTGGACAGGTGCATGGATGAGAGAGGTTTGGAGGGATATGGCCCAGGTGCAGGTCAGTGGGACAAGGCAGAAAATAAAAATCTTAGATCTTTTGAAGAGTGGTATGTTGCTTGTCGAACCGGGCCGTAAGGTCAATAAGAACGGATCGAGCATTCGCACAATAAAGCAGAAAGAACTGCATCTAAAGGCAACTTGTTCAATTTTTCATTCTGCATGTTATTTAGCTCAGAATGACAGACCATACTCTGATCACTTTGGCTTATTGGAACTTCAAAAACAATGGTATTGTCATTGGATCTGAACTGCATTCTCGCATTAGTGTTACAGAGATAATTAATCACATATCCATTAATATGAAAAAGAAAATTTGCCAGCAGATAAGTGGCAAATTTCTGTTCTCATTGCTGAATCAACAAGTCTGAGCATTGAGACTGTCCTAATAGTTTATTTGAAATGTGGAAGTGATAAGGAAGGTGATCCCCATTTTATGTTTTTAGATCTAATTGAACTGTCTGATCAGAAAGCTGCAACTATTGCTGAGCATCTACTGAACTGTCTCAATAACCATGGGTTTGATGGCTCTTACTTGAAACAGAACCTTGTAGCATTTGCTACTGATGGGGTGAGCGTAATGCTTGGTGTCAGATCTGGTGTTGCTACAATTCTCAAGGAACATAACCCTGATGTGATAATTTGGCACTGTCTTAATCACAGATTAGAACCTGCAGTAGGTGATTCGGTGAGAGAAGTTCATTTTCAATCATTTATGGACAAATTGTACTCTGTTTACAGTAGATCACCTCTAACTCAAAAGGGACTGTCTGAATGTGCCTCTCAACTAGAACAACAAATTTGTAAAATAGGCCGCGTTCCGGGCACCAGGTGAGTAGCTAGCTCGTTTCGAACAGTTTCAGCATTGTGGCAAAATTATGAAGCACTGTGTTTTCATTTTGAAAAAGCAATGAAGGATGAAAGAAGACCTAGAGTGACAGAAAAACCTATGAAGCTCTGTTGAAAAGACTCTCTTCAGAACAGTTTCTATTGGACTTAGTTCTAACGTATGACACGTTGCATGAACTTGGTTTACTGTCAGAGTGTTTACAGAAATGCACTACTACGATTGTTTCTGCAGACAAACTGATCCAACAGAGCATAAGATCACTGCATGGACTGAAAGAGCAAACTGGTACAAGAATTCTAGAAGCTCAAGAGGCAGTTGAAAAGGGGAAGTTTGGAGAAATTACCTTAACAAGCAACGACATCATTGTCTCCATTAATTATCTACAGTTTCTTACTAGTCTTATAAACAATTTGCAGCACCGTATGTTCAAAGCAATTCCTTGAAAGGTTCTCAAACTTCTAAACCTCAGGTATGTATAAATCCCTGCTAAATGAAATGTGTGTCCTTGATAAAGATAACTTGCCTGCTGAAATACTGTCTAATTATGGAGAAGCTGCAATATCATCTCTCTGTAAGTGGTTTAAGCTTTCTTCCTGCTCTGTAATAAATTCAGAGATTATGTGCAGGATGGTGGACACCCCAAGACTTACGCACATTACTGAGCTGTCCACAAGTTATTCCTATTAGTACTGCTGAGTGTGCGAGAGGATTCAGTCACATGAACTTGTTAATAACAACAACATGCTCAAGATTTCTCATAAATCATGTATCAGCACTTATGTTTGTTAAACTATACGGACCTCCTCGAGTTCAGTGGAATCCTGAGCCGTATGTCACATCATGGCTGCTGTACCACAGATCAGCAGATGACACCAGGACACATCCTACGCCTGACCCTTTGTGGAGATTATTGTGGAACTTCTCATTGGTGGTATTTGCTAAGTAGGTAATTACTTTTAAATTGGTAAAATATGTGATTACAGTCTTTTTCTTTACTTGCTTGATAATTATATTTTATAATAATTAGTGAGTGCTACCATGCAATACTTGGTCATATTATTAAATTAAGTATTATATGTTTTATTGTACCAGTTATACACTGAAATGCAGTGATAGGCTATAATCTTGCTAATGTTTTAATGTTTTAATTAACTATTTCTGTGGAGCTCTGGAATTCATATATTTTTTCATCTTGGTTTAGTCCCTGACATTATAAGAAGCCCTATTCATATATATATGTGTCACACCCAATTTGTGTACCCCCCCATTACATAAATGGGGCAAAGAAGTAACCCAGTACATGAAATGAGCAGGTACACAAATTGGGTTTGGCATATATGGAGAGGATATAGAAAATGGCAAGCATTTTGTCAGCTCCGGCACCTAAAAAATTATCACTGCACCCCTGCGGGACCTGTCAGGAAGAGAGACTGAGGGAGAACAGTCAGTGTACAGTGTACAGAGGAGGGGGAAGAGAGAGAGGGAGAGAGAGAGGGGGGTAGAGAAGGGGGGAAGAGAAGGGGGAAGAGAGGGGGGAGAGAGAGAACAATCACTGTACAGATCTCCCCCTGAGAGAGAGGGACAGAGAGACACCGGTCAGTGTACAGATCTCCCCCCGAGAGAGAGGGACAGAGAGACACCGGTCAGTGTACAGATCTCCCCCCGAGAGAGAGGGACAGAGAGACACCGGTCAGTGTACAGATCTCCCCCCGAGAGAGAGGGACAGAGAGACACCGGTCAGTGTACAGATCTCCCCCTGAGAGAGAGGAACAGAGAGACACCGGTCAGTGTACAGATCTCCCCCTGAGAGAGCGGGACAGAGAGACACCGGTCAGTGTACAGATCTCCCTCTGAGAGAGAGGGACAGAGAGACACCGGTCAGTGTACAGATCTCCCCCTGAGAGACACTGGTCAGTGTACAGATCTCCCACTGAGAGAGAGGGACTGAGAGACACTGGTCAGTGTACAGATCTCCCTCTGAGAGAGAGGGACAGAGAGACACCGGTCAGTGTACAGATCAACCCCTGAGAGAGAGGGACAGAGAGACACCGGTCAGTGTACAGATCTTCCCCTGAGAGAGCGGGACAGAGAGACACCGGTCAGTGTACAGATCTCCCTCTGAGAGAGAGGGACAGAGAGACACCGGTCAGTGTACAGATCTCCCCCTGAGAGAGAGGGACAGAGAGACACCAGTCAGTGTACAGATCTCCCCCTGAGAGACACTGGTCAGTGTACAGATCTCCCCCTGAGAGACACCGGTCAGTGTACAGATCTCCCCCTGAGACAGAGGGTTTGAGAGACACCGGTCAGTGTACAGATCTCCCCCTGAGAGAGAGGATCTAAGAGAAACCGGTCAGTGTACATATCTCCCCCTGAGAGAGAGGGTCTGAGAGTCACCGGTCAGTGTACAGATCTCCCGCTGAGTGAGAGGGTCTGAGAGACAGCGGTCAGTGTACAGATCTCCCCCTGAGAGAGAGGGTCTGAGAGTCACCGGTCAGTGTACAGATCTCCCGCTGAGTGAGAGGGTCTGAGAGACAGCGGTCAGTGTACAGATCTCCCCCTGAGATAGAGGGACTGAGAGACACTGGTCACTGTACAGATCTCCCCCTGAGAGAGAGGGTCTGAGAGACACCGGTCAGTGTACAGATCTCCCCCTGAGAGAGAGGGTCTGGGAGACACCGGTCAGAGAACACTTTTTTTCCTCCTCTTCAACCCCAGTTCCTGACCTTCTCCCTGAAACCTTTGATGCTGTGTCCAATCAAGAACCTATCAATTTCTGCCTTAAATACACCCAACAACCTGGCCTCCACAGCCACATGTGGCAACAAATTCCACAAATTCACCATTCTCTGGCTAAAGAATTTTTTCTTTATCTCTGTTTTGAAAGGGTGCCCCTCTATCCTGAGGCTGTGCCCCCTTCTCTTAGACTCTTCCACCATGGGAAACATCCTTTCCACATCTACTCCGTCTAGGCCTTTCAACATTCAAAAGGTTTCAATGAGATCCCCACTCATCCTTCTGAATTCCAGCGAATACAGACCCAGAGCCATCAAACTTTCCTTGTATGATAACCCTTTCATTCCTGGATAATCCTTGTGAACCTCCTTTGGACCCTCTCCAATAACAGCACATCCTTTCTAAGATGAGGGGCCAAAACTGTACACAGTGCTCAAGGTGAGGTCTCACCAGTGCCTCATAAATCCTCAACATCACATCCCTGCTCTTGTAGTCTTGTGTAAGGTAACAAATTTCATGACATATGCCTATGACATTTTACCTGATTCTGATGGGCAAACTGGTTGATGAGAGATATTGAGATTCTGGTCCAAAAAAAAAGGAAGCAGGTGTCAGGTTTAGGAAGTTTTAGGCCAGTTCAGAAATTCAGGTCCCATGGATGCCGATGAGAAAGAGTTGGGTGAATAGGCAGGGGGATGGGAACCAGTATGATAGAGCTGAAGATGAGCCACCAGGTTTACAAGTAGATGGTTGATGTGAGGAAGGACAAGCCAATGATTGGGTACAAATACAGACAAAGCAAAGCACAGAGGCAAAATTCAAAAGGGCGTAGAATGCAGGACTGAAGGTGCTGTATTTAAATACATGTACAAGGAGGCCAAGTCAGTGACTTGGATAGAGGCCAACCTTGTGGCACAATCAGAGATTGGTCAGTATGATGTTGTGGGAATCACTGAGTCATGGATGAAAAGAAGGCCATAGTTGGGAGCTTAACATCAAAGGATATCCTTTGTATTGAAAGGACAGGCAGGGAGGCATAGGCGGTGGTGTGGCTCTTTTGGTAAGAGATGGAATTACATCTTTAGAAAGAGGTGACATAGGGTCAGAGAATGTTGAATCTTTGTGGATGGGGAAACTCCAAGCGTAAAAAAAATAATTTTGGGGATCATGTATAAGCCTCCTAATAGTAGTCAAGTAATGGGGGACAAAGAAATGGCAGATGAACCTAATGGGTACTTTGCATCAGCCTTCACTGTGGAAGGCACTGGTAGAGTGCCAAAGGTCCATGTGTGTCAGCAAGCAGGCATGAGTGTCATTTCCATTACAAAGGAAAACCTCAAAGGTCTTAAGGTGGATAAGTCACCTGAACCAGACGGACTACACCCCAGAGTCCTGAGAGAGGTTGCTGAAGAGATAACGGATGCATTGGTCATGATTTTTCAAGAATCACTTGATTTTGACATGGTCCCAGAAGACTGAAAGATTGCAAATGCCACTCCACTCTTTAAGAAGGGAGGAAGGGGAAAAAAGGAAATTATAGACCAGTTAGCCTAATCTCAGTGCTTGAGAAACTGTTGGAGTCGATTATTAATGATGAGGTTTTGGGGTACTTGGAGACTAATGATAAAATAAGTCAAATCGGCATGGTTTCTGTAAAGGGAAATCTTGCCTGACAAATCTGTTGGAGTTCTTTGAGGAAGTAACAAGCAGGGTAGACAAAGGAGGGGCAGTGGATGTCATTTACTTGGATTTTCAGAAGGCATTTGATAAGGTACCACAGATGAGGCTGTTTAACAAGATAAAATCCTATGCCATTACAGGAAAGATACTGGTATGGGTAGAGGAATGGTTGACAGCTAAGAGACAATGAGTGGGAATAAAAAGGGCCTTTTCTGGTTGGCTCCCAGTGACTAGTGGTGTTCTTCAGGGGTCAGTATTGGAACCACTACTTTTCATATTGTTTGTCAGTGACTTGGATAATGACAATGACTTGGATGGCTTTGTGGCAAAGTTTGCGGATGATACAAAGATCGGTGGAGGGGTAGGTAGTGCTGAGGAAGCAATGTAATTGCAGCAGGACTTGGACAAATTGGAAGAATGGGGAAATAAGTGGCAGATGGAATACAGTGTTGGGAAATACGGTGTAATGGCAAGGACAGGAAGGGACAGATCCCACCATAGGGTAACAGAAGGAACAGCCCGACTTACCCCCAGAGGCAAGGACAGGATACCAACAAGACAAACCAGCCACCTCACTCGAACCCAGGGCCACTTATATTCCAGCCCCAATATGAGAATCAAATGCCTGTGATTAAGCCCAACTGAAACAACAGACAGACAGAAGACCCGGAGTCCGGAGTCCACGGACCGGACCGTGAACCAGAATGCGGACTTCGCGGACCAGACCATGACAATTGCATTTGTCAACTCAAGCTGCAAATTAATCTTTAAGGAATCCTGCTCAACAACTGTCAAGTCCTTTTGTACCTTCAATTTTAAAATTTTCTCCCCAATTAGAAAATAGTCTACCCTTTTATTTTTTCTACCAAAATGCAAGACCATACACTCCCTGACACTGTATTCCATTTGCAAATTTGTTGCCCAGTCTCCTAATCTAAGTCCTTCTACAGACTCTCTACTTCCTCAAAACCAGTTGCCCCTCCACCCATCTTTGTATCATCCACAAACTTGGCCACAAAACAATCAATTCCATCAATTCCATCATCCAAGTCATTGATATGCAAAGTAAAAAGAAGTCGTCCTAACACAGACCTCTGTGGAACACCTCTAGTCACTGGCAGCAGAAAAGGCTCCCTTTATTCCCACTCTTTGCCTCCTGTCAATCAGCCAATGCTTTATCCATGCTAGTATCAAATAAAATCCAAATATTCAACATCCATCAATTCTGTCCATCCTGCTTGTTATTTCTTCAAAGAACTCCAACAGATTTGTCAGGCAAGACTTTCCCTTCAGGAATTCATGCTGACTATGGCCTGTATAATCCTGTGCCTACAAGTACCTCAAAACCACATCCTTAACAATCAACTCCAACATCTTCCCAACCACTGAGGTCAGACTAACTGGTCTATAGTTTCCTTTCTTCTGCCTCTCTCCCTTCTTGAAGAATGGAGTGACATTTGCAATTTTTCATTCCTCTGAAACCATGTTTCTTGAAAGATCATTACTAATACCTCCACAATCTCTTCAGCCACTTCTGACAGAGCTTTGAGTGTACACCATCTGGTCCAGGTCTGTCTTCAGACTTTTCCGTTTCCCAAGCAGTTTCTCATAAGTAATGGCAACTTCACACATCCCTGCCCCCTGACACTGTAGAACCTCTGGCATACTGCTAACGTCTTCCACAGTGAAGACTTATACAAAATACTTATTCAGTTCATTTATTATTTCCTTATCCCTCATTACTACCTCTCCAGCATCATTTTCCAGCAGTCCGATATCTATTCTCACCTCTCTGTTACACTTTATGTATCTGAAGAAAACGTTAGAATCCTCTTTAATATTATTGATTAACTTAACTTTGTATTACATCTTTACTTCTTTATGGCCTTTTAGTTACCTTCTGTTGGTTTTTAAAAGCTTCCCAATCCTCTAACTTCCCACTTATTTTTGTTCTATTTCATGCCCTTCTTTGGCTTTTATGTTGGCTTTGACTTCTCTTGTCAGTGATGGTTCTGTCATCCTGTCTTTAGAATACTTCTTCCTCTTTGGGATGTATATACAGGTGTCCCCGACTTTACAAATGTTCGCCTTACACCACTTCTCTTTTACGAAAGACCTACATTAATAAACTCTTTGCGCATTACAAAGAGGATTTTCGCTTTTATGAAAATTTTTCCCATATAAATTAACGGTTCTTCACTTTACACCATTTTGGGCTTAAGAAAGGTTTCATAGGAACGCTCTACCTTTGTAAAGGGTAGGTGGGGGGGGGACCTGTATCCTAAGCCTTCTGAATCACTCTCAGAAATTCCAGCCATTGTTGCTTTGCCATCATCCTTGCCAGTGTTCTTTTCAGAATCTGGTTTAATATCATCAGCATGTGTCGTGAACTTTGATAACTTTGCGGCATCAGTACAATGCAATGCATGATAAATATAGAAAAAGTCTGTGATCACTTGTCCCTAAGGGTTCCTTAAGGTTGTTATATAATGTGGACAAGCTCCCACTACCTATTAAATGCTCCCAATGGCATCTGCCTCTAATAGCCTCTGACAACCAAGTCCAGCTCCTGGACTTCACATGTGGCTTAGCTACCAAGCCCTGCGGAGCCGTTTCTACTGACAGGAGAAGGGGCAAAGGCAGATTATTGACACCTTAAAACCAGTCATTTCGGACAGATGGGACTCATCAGCTGTGTTTGGCAGCTCATTTAGGAGAGGGAATGCTCTGATCTCAAATCTCCGCTGCCTTGCGGCTGTACCCACTCATGGGGAAGGCTTCAGGAGTAAACCCCGAAGGAAAACTCCAGAGCTGGAGTCCCTAAGGCAGTCCTACATTGAGTTCTATGTTGACAGGCAATTCCTGTGACACTGCTGCTATCAAACTGTATCGGTCTCTGCCGTTCCTTTGGGTTTGCAGATGTGTGGAGAGGGGGAGCTTCTACATGGGCAACAGCTTTGTCTCATAATCGTCCTGCCCGGGCTTGCATATCTAGACAGCTAGCACCCAATATCCATGGTCAACTCTGACCAATGGAGGCCCTCACCTCATCTCACCCGAAGAGTTCCTTTACCTTAAGCTCTCTAATCAATCCTGGTTCATTGCACAACACCCAATGCAGAATAGTTCATCCCCTAGTGGGCTCAACCATGAGCTGCTTTAAAAAGTCATCTTGTAGGCATTCTAGAAATTCCCCCTCCTGGGATCCAGCACCAACATGATATTCCCAATCTAACTGCATAGTGAAATACCCCTTGACTATTGTAATATATCACCCTTTTGGCATCTATTTTCTATCTCCCATTGTAATTTGCAGAACACATCTTTACTACTGTTTGGCTTTGGCTCAACAGGCTTCGGTGTGAATAGGCAGAGGCGAGGGTAGGTTCCGGTAAGTTTTGTTTTGTTTGTTTAGAGTAGAGAGAATGCCAGGCAGGATGTTGGAATGCTCCTCTTGCAGGATGTGGGAAGTCAGGGAGACCTCCGGTGTCCCTGACAACAACACCTGCAAGAAGTGCATCCAGCTGCAGCTCCTAACAAACTGCATTAGGGAACTGGAGCAGGAGCTGGATGACCTCCGGATCATTCGGGAAACTGAGGAGTTTATAGATAGTAGCTACAGGGAGGCAGTTATGCCAAAGGAGCAGCACACAGGTAATTGGGTTACCGTCAGGCGAGGGAAGGGGAAAGGGCAGGCAGAGCAGGGTTCCCCTGTGGCCATTCCCCTCAACAGCAAGTATACTGATTTGGATACTGTTGGGGGGGGGGATGACTTACCTTGGACGAGCTGTGGCAGCCGGATCTCTGGCACAGAGTCTGGTTCTGCAGTGCAGAAGGGAGGGGGGAAGAAGAGGAGAGTGGTAGTGATAGGGGACTCAATAGTTAGAGGTACAGACAGGAGGTTCTGTGGTTGTGACAGAGACTCCCGGATGGTTTGTTGCCTCCTGGGTGCCAGGGTCAGGGATGTCTCTGATCGCGTGCCCAGCATTCTGAAGTGGGAGGGTGATCAGCCAGATGTCATGGTGCACATCGGTACCAATGATGTAGGAAGAAAGAGTGAGGAGGTCCTGAAGAGTGAGTATAGAGAGTTAGTAGGAAGTTAAAAAGCAGGACCTCGAGGGTGGTAATCTCAGGATTGCTACCTGTGCCACATGTCAGTGAGGGGCAGAGTAGGATGCTCGAATAGAATGCTCTGGAGGATGAGCACATGGCTGATGAACTGGTGTAGGGGGCAGGGTTTCAGATTTCTGCATCATTGGGACCTCTTCTGGGGCAGGTGGGACCTGTACAAGAGAGATGGGTTACACCTGAACTATAGGGGGACCAATATCCTTGCAGGGAGGTCTGTTAGTGCTATTGGGGGGGGGGGGGGTTAAACTAAATTTGCAGGGGATGGGAACCAGAGTGCCAGAGTAGATAGTGGAACGGGGGTAAAAATAAATGATGTTAGTAGTTCATGCAAAGTCACTAATAGGAAGGTTGTGTGTGGTGGTAATAATCTTCTGAGGTGTGTTTATTTCAATGCGAGGAGTATTGTGGGGAAACCTGATGAGCTGAGGGTGTGGATTGACACATGGAATTATGACATTGTAGCCATTAGTGAAACTTGGCTACAGGAGGGGCAGGACTGGCAGCTTAATGCTCCAAGGTTCTGATGTTTCAGACGTGGTAGAGGCAGAGGGATGAAGGGTGGGAAGGGTGGGGGGGAGGTGGCTTTGCTAGTCAGGGAAAATGTTACAGCAGTGCTCAGGCAGGACAGATTAGAGGGCTTGTCTACCGAGGCCATATGGGTGGAGCTGAGAAACAGGAAAGGTATGACCACATTAATAGGGTTGTATTATAGACCACCCAATAGTCAGTGAGAATTGGAGGAGCAAATCTGCACAGAGATAACAGACAACTGCAGGAAACTTAAAGTTGTGATTGTAGGGGATTTTAATTTTCCACATATTGATTGGGGCTCCCATACTGTTAAAGGTCTAGACGGGTTAGAGTTTGTAAAATGTGTTCAGGAAAGTTTTCTAAATCAATATTTAGAGGCACCGACTAGAGAGGATGCAATATTAGATCTCTTATTAGGAAATGAGTTAGGACAGGTGACGGAAGTGTGTGTAGGGGAACACATTGGGTCTAGAGATCATAACGCCATTAATTTCAACTTGGTCATGGATAAAGATAGATCTGGTCCTCGGGTTGAAGTTCTAAACTGGAAAAAGGCCAAATTTGAAGAAATGAGAAGGAATCTAAAAAGCGTGGATTGGGACAGGTTGTTCTCTGGCAAGGATGTCGTTGGTAAGTGGGAGGACTTCAAAGGAGGAATTTTGAGAGTGCAGAGTTTGCTGTTCATAGACTTCAGTTCAGCATTCAACACAATCATCCCTCAGAAACTGATCGGAAAGCTGAGCCTACTGGGCCTGAACACCTCCCTCTGCAACTGGATCCTAGACTTCCCGACTGGGAGATCTCAGTCAGTCCGGATCAGGAGCAGCATCTCCAACACCATCACACTGAGCATGGGGGCCCACCAGGGTTGCGTGCTCAGTCCACTGCTGTTCACTCTGCTGACCCACGACTGTGCTGCAACACACAGCTCAAAACACATCATCAAGTTCGCTGATGACACGACTGTGGTGACTCATCAGCAAGAACAATGAGTCAGCTTACAGAGAGGAGGTGCAGCAGCTAACGGACTGGTGCAGAGCTAACAACCTGTCTCTGAATGTTAACAAAACAAAAGAGATGGTTGTTGACTTCAGGGGGGCATGGAGCGACCACTCCCCACTGAATGGCTCCTTGGTAGAGATCGTTAAGAGCACCAAATTTCTTGCTGTTCATCTAGCAGAGAATCTCACCTGGTCCCTCAATACCAGCTCCATAGCAAAGAAAGCCCAGCAGCATCTCTACTTTCTGCAAAGGCTAAGAAAAGTCCATCTCCCACCTCCCATCCTCATCACATTCTACAGGGGTTGTATTGAGAGCATCCTGAGCAGCTGCATCACTGCCTGGTTCGGAAATTGCACCATCTCGGATCGCAAGACCCTGCAGCGGATTGTGAGGTCAGCTGAGAAGATCATCGGGGTCTCTCTTCCTGCCATCACAGACATTTACACTACACACTGCATCCACAAAGCAAACAGCATTATGAAGGACCCCACGCACCCCTCATACAAGCTCCTCCTGCTGTCTGGGAAAAGGCACCGAAGCATTTGGGCTCTCACGACCAGACTATGTAACAGTTTCTCCCCCAAGCCATCAGACTCCTCAATACCCAGAGCCTGGACTGACACCTTGCCCTATTGTCTTGTTTATTAGTTATTGTAATGCCTGCACTGTTTTGTGCACTTTATGCAGTCCTGGGTAGGTCTGTAGTCTAGTGTAGGTTTTTTTTCTGTGTTGTTTTTTATGTAGTTCAGTCTAGTTTTTGTACTGTGTCATGTAGCACCAGGGTCCTGAAAAACGTTGTCTCATTTTTACTATGTACTGTACCAGCAGTTATGGTTGAAATTACAATAAAGGTGACTTGACTTGACTTGACTTTGTATGTTCCTGTCAGGATTAAAGGCAAAGTGAAGAAGAATAAGGAACCTTGGTTCTCTAGGGACATTGGAACTGATAAAGAAGAAGAGAGAGATGAATGACATGTATAAGAAACCGGGAGCAAACAAGGTGCTTGAGGAGTATAAAAAGTGCAAAAAATACTTAAGAAAGAAATCAGGAGGGCTAAAAGAAGACATGAGGTAGCTTTGGCAGTCAAGGTGAGATAAATCCCCAGGACCTGACAGGGTATTCCCTCGGACCTTGAAGGAGACGAGTGTTGAAATTGCAGGGGCGTTGGCAGATATATTTAAAATGTTGGTATCCATGGGTGAAGTGCCCGAGGATGTTCTGTTGTTTAAAAAAAGGCTCTAAAAGTAATCCGGGAAATTATAGGCCGGTAAGTTTGACGTCAGTAGTAGGTAAATTATCGGAAGGAGTACTAAGAGATAGGATTTACAAGTATTTAGATAGACAGGGACTTATTAGGGAGAGTCAACATGGCTTTGTGCGTGGTAGGTCATGTTTAACAAATCTATTAGAGTTTTTCAAGGAGGTTACAAGGAAAGTAAATGAAGGGAAGGCAGTGGATGTTGTCATGAACTTCAGTAAGGCCTTTGACAAGGTCCCGCAAGGGAGGTTAGTTAAGAAGATTCATTTGCTAGGTATACATGGAGAGATAGTAAATTGGATTAGACATTGGCTCAATGGGAGAAGTCAGAGAGTGGTCGTGAGGAAGGTTTTCAAAGCCTGCAGACGGATCTGGACCAGCTGGAAAAATGGGCTGAAAAAATAGCAGTTGGAGTTTAATACAGACAAGTGTGAGGTATTGCACTTTGACAGGAAAAACCAAGGTAGAACATACAAGGTAAATGGTAGAGCAATGAGGAGTGCAGTAGAACAGAGGGATCTAGGAATACAGATACAAAATTCTCTAAAAGTGGCATCACAGGTAGATAAGGTAGTAAAGAGAGCTTTTGGTACATTGGCCTTTATAAATCAAAGTATTTGGAAAGAGTTGGAATGTTATGGTGAGGTTGTATAAGGCATTAGTGAGGCCGAATTTGGAGTATTGTGTGCAGTTTTGATTACCGAATTACAGGAAGGATATTAATAAGGTTGAAAGAGTGCAGAGAAGGTTTACAAGGATGTTGTCGGGACTTGAGAAACTGAGTTACAGAGAAAGGTTGAATAGGTTGGGACTTTATTCCCTGGAGTGTAGAAGAATGAGGGGAGACTTGATAGAGGTATATAAAATTATGATGGGTATAGATAGAGTGAATGCAAGCAGGCTTTTTCCACTGAGGCTAGCGGAGAGAAAAACTAGAGGTCATGGGTTAAGGGTGAAGGGGGAAAAGTTTAAAGGGAACATTCGGGGGAACTTCTTCACACAGAGAGTGGTGGGAGTGTGGAATGAGCTGCCAGTGAAGTTGTAAATGCTTTTAACATTTAAGAAAAACTTGGACAGGTACATAGAAACATAGAAAATAGGTGCAGGAGTAGGCCATTCGGCCCTTCTAGCTTGCACCGCCATTCAGTATGATCATGGCTGATCATCCAACTCAGAACCCTGTACCTGCTTTCTCTCCATACCCCCGATCCCTTTAGCCACAAGGGCCATATCTAACTTCCTCTTAAATATAGCCAATGAACCGGCCTCAACTGTTTCCTGTGGCAGAGAATTCCACAGATTCACCACTCTCTGTGTAAAGAAGTTTTTCCTCATCTCAGTCCTAAAAGGCTTCCCTTTATCCTTAAACTGTGACCCCTCGTTCTGGACTTCCCCAACATCGGAAACAATCTTCCTGCATCAAGCCTGTCCAATCCCTTTAGAATTTTATACATTTCAATAAGATCCCCCCTCAATCTTCTAAATTCCAGTGAGTATAAGCCTAGTCGATCCAGTCTTTCTTCATATGAAAGTCCTGCCATCCCAGGAATCAATCTGGTGAACCTTCTCTGTACTCCCTCTATGGCAAGAATGTCTTTCCTCAGATTAGGGGACCAAAACTGCACACAATATTCTAGGTGCGGTCTCACCAAGGCCTTGTACAACTGCAGTAGAACCTCCCTGCTCCTGTACTCAAATCTTTTTGCTATGAATGCTAACATACCATTTGCCTTTTTCACCACCTGCTGTACCTGCATGCCCACCTTCAATGACTGGTGTACAATGACACCCAGGTCTCATTGCATCTCCCCTTTTCCTAATCGGCCACCATTCAGATAATAATCTGTTTTCCTGTTCTTGCAACCAAAGTGGATAACCTCACATTTATCCACATTAAGTTGCATCTGCCATGAATTTGCCCACTCACCTAACCTATCCAAGTCACCCTGCATCCTCTTAGCATCCTCCTCACAGCTAACACCTCCGCCCAGCTTCGTGTCATCCGCAAACTTGGAGATGCTGCATTTAATTCCCTCGTCTAAATTATTAATATATATTGTAAACAACTGGGATCCCAGCACTGAACCTTGCGGTACCCCACTAGTTACTGCCTGCCATTCTGAAAAAGTCCCGTTTACTCCCACTCTTTGCTTCCTGTCTGCCAACCAATTCTCTATCCACATCAATACCATACCCCCAATACCGTGTGCTTTAAGTTTGCACACTAATCTGTGTGGGACCTTGTCAAAAGCCTTTTGAAAATCTAAATATACCACATCCACTGGCTCTCCCCTATCCACTCTACTAGTTACATCTTCAAGAAATTCTATAAGATTCGTCAGACATGATTTTCCTTTCACAAATCCATGCTGACTGTCCGATTATTTCACCTCTTTCCAAATGTGTTGTTATCACATCTTTGATAACCGACTCTAGCATTTTCCCCACCACCAATGTCAGACTCACCGGTTTATAATTCCCCGGTTTCTCTCTCCCTCCTTTGTTAAAAAGTGGGGTTACATTAGCCACCCTCCAATCCTCAGGAACTAATCCAGAATCTAAGGAGTTTTGAAAAATGATCACTAATGCATCCACTATTTCTTGGGCTACTTCCTTAAGTACTCTGGGATGCAGACCATCTGGCCCTGGGGATTTATCTGCCTTTAATCCCTTCAATTTACCTAACACCACTTCCCTACTAACATGTATTTCCCTCAGTTCCTCCATCTCACTAGACCCTCGGTCCCTTACTATTTCCGGAAGATTATATATGTCCTCCTTAGTGAAGACAGAACCAAAGTAGTTATTCAATTGGTCTGCCATGTCTTTGTTCCCTATGATCAATTCACCTGTTTCTGACTGTAAAGGACCTACATTTGTCTTGACCAATCTTTTTCTTTTCACGTATCTATAAAAGCTTTTACAGTCAGTTTTTATGTTCCCTGCCAGCTTTCTCTCATAATCTTTTTTCCCTTTCCTAATAAAGCCCTTTGTCCTCCTCTGCTGATCTCTGAATTTCTCCCAGACCTCAGGTGTGCCTGGATGAGAGGTGTATTGAGGGATATGGGCCAGGTGCAGGTCAATAGGACTAGGCAGAAGAAATGGTTTGGCACAGCCAAGAAGGGCCGAAAGGCCTGTTTCTTTGTTGTAATGTTCTATGGTTCTATGGTTTGGGAATCTGTATATAACTCCCAGCAAGGTCTTTTTACCCTTGAGAGAGAGGGACTGAGAGACACCAGTCAGTGTACAGATCACTCCCTGAGAGAGAGGGTCAGAGAGACACCGGTCAGTGTACAGATCTGCCCCTGAGAGAGAGGGACAGAGAGACACTGGTCAGTGTACAGATCTCGCTCTGAGAGAGAGGGGGACTGAGAGACACTGGTCAGTGTACAGATCTGCCCCTGAGATAGAGGGGGACTGAGAGACACTGGTCAGTGTACAGATCTCGCTCTGAGAGAGAGGGGGACTGAGAGACACTGGTCAGTGTACAGATCTGCCCCTGAGATAGAGGGGGACTGAGAGACACTGGTCAGTGTACAGATCTCGCTCTGAGAGAGAGGGGGACTGAGAGACACTGGTCAGTGTAAAGATCTCGCTCTGAGAGAGAGGGACAGAGAGACACCGGTCAGTGTACAGATCTGCCCCTGAGAGAGAGGGACAGAGAGACACTGGTCAGTGTACAGATCTCGCTCTGAGAGAGAGGGGGACTGAGAGACACTGGTCAGTGTACAGATCTACCCCTGAGATAGAGGGGGACTGAGAGACACTGGTCAGTGTACAGATCTTGCTCTGAGAGAGAGGGGGACTGAGAGACACTGGTCAGTGTACAGATCTGCCCCTGAGATAGAGGGGGACTGAGAGACACTGGTCAGTGTACAGATCTCGCTCTGAGAGAGAGGGGGACTGAGAGACACTGGTCAGTGTACAGATCTGCCCCTGAGATAGAGGGGGACTGAGAGACACTGGTCAGTGTACAGATCTCGCTCTGAGAGAGAGGGACAGAGAGACACCGGTCAGTGTACAGATCTCCCCCTGAGAGAGAGGGACAGAGAGACACCGGTCAGTGTACAGATCTCCCCCTGAGAGAGAGGGACCGAGAGACACCGGTCAGTGTACAGATCTGCCCCTGAGAGAGAGGGACAGAGAGACACCGGTCAGTGTACTGATCTGCCGCTGAGAGAGAGGGACAGAGAGACACTGGTCAGTGTACAGATCTCCCTCTGAGAGAGAGGGACTGAGAGACACCAGTCAGTGTATAACAGATCTCCCTCTGAGAGAGAGGGACAGAGAGACACCGGTCAGTGTACAGATCTGCCCCTGAGAGAGAGGGACAGAGAGACACCGGTCAGTGTACAGATCTCCCGCTGAGAGAGAGGGACAGAGAGACACTGGTCAGTGTACAGATCTCCTCCTGAGAGAGAGGGACTGAGAGACACCGGTCAGTGTACAGATCTCCCCCGAGAGAGTGGGACAGAGAAACACCAGTTAGTGTACAGATCTCCCCCTGAGAGAGAGGGACAGAGAGACACCGGTCAGTGTACAGATCTCCTCCTGAGAGACACCGGTCAGTGTACAGATCTCTCCCGAGAGAGTGGGACAGAGAAACACCAGTTAGTGTACAGATCTCCCCCTGAGAGAGGGGGACTGAGGGACGCTGATTAGTGTACAGGTTTCCCTCTGAGTCAGTAAAGTGTGTGAAGATTGAGCTCGATGGTATCGGAAAATTTCTTGGTCCATGAGATCATTGCTTGCTTCCCGCAAAAAACTGATGAAATCTCCGACTCAACTAAGAAATCCTTTTGTGGACACCATCGCTTGCTGCTACTGATGTCTCATTTCTTGATGTGGTTTGTGGTGTCCCAGTTTGGACCATGTGACCTTCCTCCTCCTCCTGTTGGTTATTTCAAGCTCGCAGGGGTTTCTTTGCGAGCACTGAGAGTCAGATCTAGCTCGCCACCCCCCACCCTCCACATCCGCAGCAGGCTGTTTCACCACCCTACTGAGAATCTCTCTTTTTCAGCCTTCCACAGCTTAATGCCTTTGTTTGATTTGGAAGCATGTCAGGCACACCGACACCACCATACTCCCTCCGTGGAAGGCTGTTCTTGTGGGGGAGCTTCATTTCCAATTTCATCCACACCCTCACCTCAAATAGCTGTGGAGTGTTTGTTAAATGGTGTGAGATCAAGTTGAGGTTCAACAAAAAATGCTAAATCTGTCCTAAACCCTCGGCTTCTCCTGCGTCAGCAAAAGACTGATTCTGCTGCTAGAACACAAACTTCCTCCTGAGAGAATAGTAAATGTACATCAATACCTTCATCACTAACAGGAAAGCCACAACAGTAAAAATCAAAGACGGTACTTCAAACCGGGTTATATCCCACAGATACACAAAGAGGGTACATCAAACTGGGTTGTATCCCACAGACACACAAAGAGGGTACTGTACTTCAAACTGGGTTGTATCATACAGTCACACAAAGAGGGTACATCAAACTGGGTTGTATCCTACAGTCACACAAAGACAGTACTTTGAACCTGGTTGTATCCCACAGTCACACAAAGACAGTACTTTGAACCTGGTTGTATCTTGCAAATGCCTCAGACTGGGGTGGATCCCACACTGAAAGTGTGTGGTTTAAAATACTTATTTCCAAAGTATGAGTGAGCGCCTTGAATGCGTGTGCATGGACGGTAGTGCGAAAGTCACCTGTCCCGGACCTTTCCCAGGACTCCGGTAGTGTGAAAGTCACCTGTCCCGGACCTTTCCCAGGACTCCGGTAGTGTGCATCTTTGTGTGTTATGGACCAGGAAGCATGAAGTTTGTTGACGACTGGTTGGAATGGACTAAGTGAGTGTCTGCACATATGTTGCTAGAGAAAGGTAAATGTGAGAAGACTGCACAATGGCCTGTGATTGTTCTATGTTGATGTAAAATGCAAAAATAGATGAATCAGAGAGAGTGTACAAAAATTAAAGAAGGGAATATCACCAAAAGAACAAGCAAATTGTCCAAGGCTTCTTCCACTGTTGTGATGAGGCCACACTTGGGTTGGAGGAACAACACCTTATATTCCATTTGCATAGCCTCAGCGTGAGCAATGACTTCTCAAACTTTCAGTAATGTCCCCCACCACCCCCTTCCCCTCTCTCACCTTATCTCCTTCCCTCTGGTGCTCCTCCCCGCTTTTCTTTCTTCCATGTCCTTCTATCTCCTTCACCAATCAACTTCCCAGCTCTTTACTTTATCCTTCCTCCTTCAGATTTCACCTATCACCCGGTGATTCTCTCTCCTCTCCACCAACCAGCCCAAAACATCGACTGTACTCTCTTCCATAGATGCTGCCTGGCCTGCTGAGTTCCTCCAGCATTTTGCGTGTGTTGCTCGGATTTCCAGCATCTGCAGATCTTCTCTTGTTTGTGGAAGCAGACTGTCTAACTCAGTGTTTAAAACAATTAGCATCAGAATCTGTGGATGAATTACATATTTGTCACTTGCTGCACCCCAGGTTTGAATAAAGTCCCTGACAAATGGCACCTCCTGAGCGATTGGTGAAGCTACTGTCAGCCAGTGCCTGCCTCAGCTGGAGATCTGCAATAGCTGTAGCGGAGGCCGGAGGTGGAGGGGTTGCGGGGGGGTGGGGGGGCGGGGGATGAGCAACAGGTTGATTTAAATGTATCCTGAACTGATCTCTCAGGAGGCTAGAAAATATTTCTCTCGCATTGGCATAAGATACACAGTGGTGCACAAAATTCAATTAGGTTAATATGTAGAACACCCGCAGAATATATTTTAAAATATTCTGGATTAGTCCCAGAAGCAGGAACACCCATCTTAATAAATGTTATTGTACATGAGTTGCAACCAAGGTTAAGGAAAATGTATTGTCTACTGTTACTTTTGTGAGATGAGATGAGATAAAAATGAATCTCAGGTTTGTATAGTTTATATACTTTGATAATAAATGTAGTTTAACCTTTGGGTGAAATTGTGAGTGTTTCATAATGTTGCAACATCAAAGGATGAAAGCTGTGAAGGGGAATGGGAACTGTTAGGGTCACATATTTACTTCACCAGCATCCAATCTTCAGACATGAACACAGGTTGTAGATTGAATCTAGAATGCAGCTCTGAATAATAGTTTTCCTGGAGCTGTGCACTGGACGTTGATTGCAAACCAGCCAATGCTGATTAATAATGATCATAATATGATCAAATTCACACTGAAATTTGAGAAGAACAAGCTAAAGTCAAATGTATCGTTATTACAGTGGAGTAAAGGGACATAAGGGCAAGGTTGCTCTCTGTTTCACGGAGACATGGCTCACTCTGGACACACCGTAGACCTCGGTAAGACCAAACAGCTTCTTGACTAACTGGATGGAGCAGTCGCTGATTCAGAGAACGCAAAAGGTGGAGGGTCTGTGCGTCATGACAAACTGTTTGTGGCACTCAGACACAGCAATCTGATTGAATTCCTGTTCTCCTGGCCTGGAACATCTAACGATTAAACGCCGACTGTTCTACTGAACAAGAGAGTTCTCCATGATCCTGAATACCGCCAAAGGCTGATACTGAACAGGCACTCGAGGTACAAACAGGAAACAGCCTATCCCGGCGCCTTTAAAGTCATTGTCGAGGATTTCAGTCAGGTTTGTCTGAAGAAATTTCTGTCCAATTATCATCAACATATCACCTGCAGCACCAGGTGTCCCAACACACACGGCCACTGCCATATTACCACAAGGAATGCCTTCTACCTGATTCCTAGACTGCATTTTGGGAAATCTGATCACTTGGCTGTCCTCTCCCTACCTGCATACAGGCAGAGGCTAAAGACAAGGCTCCAGTGGTATGGACACTGAGGGGGTGGTCACGGGAGGCAGAGGAGCAACTGTGGGATTAATACGAGTCAGTGGACTGGGCCAGGGTCTGAATGAATACGTCACAGACTTTATAAATTAAGTCATAGATAAGTGTGTCCTCACAAAATCATTCTGAGTCCTCCCCAGCCAGAAACCCTGCATGTACCACGAGACCTGCAATCGGCTGAGGGCCGCGTTGGTGCCATTCATGTCTCGGACCTCCAGAAAGCCACCAGCAGGTAAAATGGCAATTTCCGACCAAACCTGAGGCAAATGGGGACGCTATCACTTCTTACAAAGTGAAATGAAGGAAGATAGATGACAGCAGGGTTTCACTCCCAAATGATCTCAATATCGTCTAAGCTCGCTTTGACTGTCAAAACATGGAGGAACCTTCGCAAGCTGCCACAGACCCCAATGACCCCATGATTTCAGTCTCTGAGGCCAACATGAGAGCATCCTTCAGGAGGGTGAACCCACGGAAAGCATCCGGCCCTGATGGGGTACCTGGCCAAGTACTCAAGAATGAACTGGCTGGAGTGTTCACTGATATCTTTAACCTCTCGACTTGACAATCTGAGGAACCCATCTGTTTCAAGCAGGTTTCATTTATATCAGTGCCGAAGAAGAATGTGCTAACCTGTCTGTTAGGGTTAATGTTAGGGTTAATTCGAGACTGCCATTACAGGTCAGGAGTGGCTCACGTAATGAGAGGGGGGGGGGGAAAAGGGATATAAATAAGAGCAGATTGTAAGGGGAAGTCGGAACGCGCCTTCTCCAGCGACTCCGTCGATTCGCTGTGCCAGTTACGAATTCTGCACTAAACCCAAGTTTTGTAATATTCCGGTGTTGGTTGTCTCTCTTCCTAAACGAACACAGGGCAGAATTTCAAGCCCAACATTTGGTGACCCCGACGTGGGGAGGGAGAGACAACACAGGCTGGCGGGTCCGACAGCAGACAACTTGCGGCCGCAACCTCGACTAAGGTCAGGAAGTGCCTGTTATATCGAAGACTTCCACTAGATAGTTAAATCACCGAGTTAGATCTTGTCTGCTGACAGATCCTCACCAACCCCAAATTACCCTGGGAGAGATCATTCCCGGTGCAGAATCGTGACTGGTAAGTACTAACTCTTATCTGTTTTTAGGAAGATCCTCCGCCCGTGGAAAAGTCTTCTGAGTGAGGGTACCCGCCGCCCACGAAGGGCATAAAAGTCTCAGGAGTGAGGAGGAGCAGAGAAAAGTGTCGCGGTACACCGTAGTACACAGGGATACTGACGGCGCCTACCTTAGACTGGTTGTTAAGAGGAGAAATCTCCCACGCGAAGGTCAGGTTTTGAAAGGCGACCGTCCCACATTTGATCCTCTCTGTGTACTAGGGAGCCATGGAGCACTTCAATTTCGAGTTACCGAAACTCAGACATTTGTGTGTTGAGTAACAGAGTATATGAGAGTTTTTAGAAATATGGTAAAATTGATAACTGTGCGAGTTCAATAATCTAACAGTGAGCAGCCGCAGGGGTCGGACACCATCAAGGTAGGAGTGGAAGTGTTCCTCCGAGGCCTGGGGAAGCTCACCTGGAACGGAAAACGGTGGCATGGTCCATACCCTGTCACCGAGGTCTCCAACAGGGCATTAAAAGGTAAGAAGGGAGGGGGACAATAACTGGCATCATTTTCTACTGGCTAAATAAGACCTCTGGCAAGTGGGGAGCGTTTCTGGGACAGTCGGCTCTAGGACTGTCTATTTCAATTGCTATCTTTATTACGTGTGGTTGTTGTTGCGGGACTATAGATCGAGCCTTGACCGGAAAGGATGGACCTCCACCGGCGTACCAGGCACCCTTGTTCCCGGTGGAAGGGGAGGACACGGCCCTCCTGGAAAGCAGACGCGCTATGGGAGGACACGGACTGAAATGGACCATGGCAAGGGGGGGATTGTGAATTTATTCTTGAATAAGTTTTCTGAAATGTTGCATGCTACTTGTAAAAATTGCGGATGTTTAGGGAACCCCTACCCATATTTTGTGACCCTAGGTCGGACAAATCAGGATAAGCAAATAGGGAGGAAATGCCAAAGAGTGCCGGGGGACGCTCACCTCCCTGCCTGATCCTGGCAGCCGCGGAAAAGCTTGTAAGGGATGTGGCCTCTGGGAGGCCAAGGGAGGGAGTGTTAGGGTTAATGTTAGGGTTAATTCGAGACTGCCATTACAGGTCAGGAGTGGCTCACGTAATGAGAGGGAGGGGGGAGCGAAACTGGGGACCCCGCTACACCGAAACTACCAGTGTCACGCGATTCAGTAAACAAAAGAAACAGGTAACTCGTGAGCATATGGCTGCGGGCCAATAAGATGGACACAAGTGCCCGATATTACCTAATATGTAGCGGGGGGTTGTTCTGGGGGGAAAAGGGATATAAATAAGAGCAGATTGTAAGGGGAAGTCGGAACGCGCCTTCTCCAGCGACTCCGTCGATTCGCTGTGCCAGTTACGAATTCTGCAATAAACCCAAGTTTTGTAATATTCCGGTGTTGGTTGTCTCTCTTCCTAAACGAACACAGGGCAGAATTTCAAGCCCAACATGTCTCAATGGCTATCGTCCAGTGGCACTTACATCTGCTGTGAGGAAGTGCTTTGAGAGGTTGGTAAGGAAGCATATCAAATCCTTCCTGAAAAGTGACTTAGATCCATTCCAATGTGCCTACTGATACAACAGGTCAACAGCAGATGCCATTCAATACTATCATTCCCTCAAAACTAATCAATAAGCTCCTAGACTTTGGCCTCAATATTTCATTCTGCAACTGGACCTTTGATTTCTTCACTTGCAGACCCTAGTCAGCTTGGATTGGCAATAACATCTCCACAATCTCCATCAGCACAAGTGCACCACAAGTCTGTGTGCTTAGCCCCCTGCTCTGCATGCTTTATACTTATGGTTAAGTATAGCTCCAATGCTATAGTTAAGTTTGCTGATGACACCACTGTCATTGGCTAAATTAAATGTGGTGATGAAGCAGCATATAGGAGGGAGATTGAAAGTCTGGCTGCCTGGTGCCACAACAATGTCAATGTCTCCCTCAATGTCAGTAAGACCAAGGAGCTGATTATTGACTTCAAGAGAAGGAAGCCAGAGATTCATGAGCCAGTCCTCACCGGAAGATCGGAGGTGGGCAGGGTCAGCACTTTAAATTCCTTGGTGTTATCGTTTCAGAGATCTGTCCTGGGCCCAGCACATAAGTGCAATTACAAAGAAAACATGGTGGCACCTTTACTTTCTTAGAAGTTTGCAAAGATTCAGCATATCATCTAAAACTTTGACTAACTTCAATAGATGTCTGGTGGACAGTATATTGTCTGGCTGCATCAAGCCCTTGAGTGGGAAATCCTACAAAAAGTAATGGGTAGGGTCCAGTCCATCATAAGTAAAGCCCTCCCCACCATTGAGCACATCTACAAGGACCAGTGTCGCAAGAAAGCACGGTCCTTCATCAGGGACCCACACCACCCAAATCAAGCTCGCTTCTTGCTGTTGTCATCATTTAAGAGGTACAGGAGCCTCAGGACTCAAACCACCAGGGACAGGAACAGTTATTACCCCTCAACCATCAGGCTCTTGAACCACAGAGGATAACTTTGCTTCACTCACTCCATCACTGCACTGTTCCCACCACCTATAGAATCACTTTCAAGGACACTTCATCTCACGGTCTCGATATTTTCTGTTTGTTTGTTTATTTATTTTCCTCTTTTTGTATTTGCACAGTCTGATGTTTACTGCACGTTGGTGGTTTGTCCATCCTGTTGGGGGTGGTTTTTCAATGATACTATTGTTTTTCTTGGGTGCACTGTGAATGCCCACAAGAAAATGAATCTCAGAGGTCTATATAGTGACACATATGTACTTTGATAATAACTTTACGTTGAAATTTGAACACTGTGACGCTACTCCTAGCTAAGTTGCCTGCCAATAAGGTTAAGGCCAGTGAATACCTGGTGATGCCTTGGGCTCTGTGGTGTAAATCGTGATGTTGAACTCTGTGGCCCTCTGACTCCTACTCCCCTTCCATGGTCAAACCCTACCTGGGGATCGTACCCTTCCTCCCCCATACACCCTCTCCCTCTCACCTGCTCCGCCCCAGGTTCGTGTCCTCACCGCCCCGGAAATCCCTATCCCAGCACACCATAATAACGGTTCACACCAAGAGGATAAATTATGCTGAGTGACGTTTATTGCAAAAAACACACAAGGTTGAACAAACAAAGCAAGAGGCAATCAAACAATTTCATCTGTCAATTTGTACCTAAAGTAGCTCCTTGCATAGCCTTCTGTGCCCGGGGAGGCATCTGATGTAGAGAGAGGGTGTTTGTGCAGGATGGATGGGGAGAGCAATGGTTGAGGTGGGGTGAGAGGGTCAAGGTCAGGAGAACTGGCGTAAGAGAGGAATCCTCGAAGAGTGAAGAAGTCATACGGGGCAGCTGGGAGCAAGCTGAGAGGGCAAAGGTCAAGGAAAGATAACCTTTAGGGAGGGGATCTCTGAGGAAGAGGATTGGTTGGCCCATAGGAGCCCTTGGAACCCAGGCCCTCCTGCACTTGGGGCGTACTGATGGCAGGTGGGACCCTGCAGGTGGGAGCCACAGGTGAAGGACAGATTGTAGGTGACCTTGCCGTACCTGAGGTAACACGTAAGATCCTTCGAGCCAGAGGTGAGGGGTACCGCACAGGTCCCCAGGGCTTCGTTCCAAAGATCGTCCTCATCGTAGACCGTCAGGGTGAGTTTCAGGTCACTGGTGGCCAGCACCTCACCCAGGTCCAGTCGGGCTTTCCACTGGGGGTTGTTATTATCATACACTATTGAGGTCTGAGCTTTGACCCGCCCATAAGAGACCTTCACAAAACCATCAGTGCCTGTAAATCGGTCGCCCCAGAGGTTGAAGCCCCTCATGACAGTGACCACCAGGTGCCCTATGCCTTTCTGCTTGGCACAGCAGAGACGGTCGGTCCAGTTGTTCTCTGGGCAGAGACAGGAGCAAGGATCAGAGGCACTCTTGCTCTTGCCAGCAGGGCAGGTTGCTTTGGAGCAGTCCGGTGTCTGGGCATTGGCCAAGATGTACTCCGAGAGATAGAGCATTAGCTGGTCTCGCCTGTGGTCGTTATCAGGAAGCAAGTAATGAAGGGGGTACAACTTGTAACTGATCAGCCCTGGTGATTCTTTCAGACTCTTCAGCCAGCTGGTGAAGACAGTGGGGTCAGAGGAGAAGAGGGTGTCTGTGTCCCCAATGGAGTGACCCCCTGAGGTTTCCGTTAGCCTCTCGTTGAAGACCTGGTGGAAGCTGCTACCGCGGCTGAGGGAAGAGGCCTTACTCTTACAGAACGAGGATTTAGCTGAGGCCTTTCCTGCCGCGATCACCTCGTAACTGGCCTCTACACTTAGACAGTCCTTCACTTCCTCAACAGTGAGGCCGTCTGCTGCAGCCTTGCAGGTGCGGATGGCCGTCAAGTCCTTGAAGGAGCCCCCCAGCTTCACCAACTGGATGTAATGTGTTCCAAAAGTCTCCACCAGTCTGTGGTAGTGGTGTCGGGCACCCTCGTAGGAGGTGTTAGTGATCCGGCCCAGGTGGGCGGAGAACTGGGGTGACAGGGGCGGAGGGTTCTTCAGACGGTAGCGGTAGAGATTACATTGGAAAGTATGGCTGGTGAAGCTGTAGCGATCTGATTTAGCCTTGTGGCTGGCAAAGGACATGGCCTTGGATTTGGAGCCCGCCAGCCCCACACTGACCGTTTGTCCAGGTTGGGGCTGAAGGCTCAGGTCACCACGCCAGCTGACGTCCAGACGGGAGTTGATCGACTCAGCCAGCTCGGAGACCGAGCGGAAGAGCTGGCTGGACAAGGTCCGACTGCAGCTGCGCTGAGCACGCCAGTCCACCACGGCCAGGGGGAGGCGCTGCCGTTCACCCTCCATCTGTGAGTTTGTGCAGAGGGTGCAGGTACCGTCCGGGTGCTCCCAGCTCTCCACGTCCACCACGTAGGCCCCCTTGGCACTCAGCGTCACTATATCGAAACCTTCTCCAGCCAGACTGGTCCCAGGTACAGGGGACGTGGACTGGCACTCACTGGCACTGCCCGTATGGCAGACAGCTCCCACGCCCCCCAGGAACAGAAGCTGCCACAGCAACACTCCCACTCTCCACCTTATCCTGGATTCCATCGCTGTGTCAGCAGGGCTCCCCTCGATCGACGGAACTCTGTAGGTTAAGAGGAGAAGGAGAAAGGTCACCCCCAACACTAAAACCCTTGGACAGGGGTCCAAAGCATCATCCCTTCCCATGAAGGGTCACCCCTTCACCAACCTCTCTCACCCACCCCCCCCCCCCCAGACAGTGGCCCCAACTATCCATGACCCCTCAGCACATTAGCTGTCCATGCACGGCTGTTTAGAGAGTGGAAATATTGGGGCAGTTACAAAAGAGGGGCAGGAAAGCCAGAGCAGAGAGAGGGGCTGGGGAGACCATTACGGAGAGCGTGACCCTACATGACATGAGTGGAGGAAATGAAAGAGTCACCAAATGGTTACAGCTCGGGGAAGGCCAATCCCTCCCTCCAGTCTATACCATTTCTGTGTAAGGGCAAACCCACCTTTCCCACTCCCCAGCCTTCCCCCACAGCCCAGAGAATTCCTCCCTTTCCACCCTTTCTGGCGCCCTCTTGAACACCCCGACTGAAGCAACTCTCCTCGCAGTGAATTGCACACCCCAATTATTTGCTGCTGAAGCAAAACTTCCTCAGTTACCCTTCATCTCCCCTCTCTGGTCACCCTGAGGTGGTGAGCTCACGTCCTCGACCCTTGTGTTTTACAAAACCCCACTCCTTGCCTGGTAGTCCGAGATTCAATCAAAAATGCCTTGTTTTCAAAACTTTCTCATCACATTTGGTGGACTGCTCTCCTGTACTCCCGATCTCTCTGTCCTCGTTGAAGCAATGTCCTTTCACTTGTTCTCATCCTTCCCACTAAAATGTAACCCTTCACATTACTCATCATCAAACAGTATCATTCCAGCAACACCCCCTCTCATTCTCTCCCTCTCTCTCCTCTCTCATTCTCTCTCTCTTTCTCGCTGTCTCTTGCACTTTCTACCTCCGTATTTCTTTCTGTCTCTTTCACTTTCAGTGTGTTTTTCTCTATTTCTCACAGTCTTTCACTCTCTGAATCAGTTCCTCTGTCTCTTTCTGTCCATCTCTCTCCATTCCCCTCTCTCTCGCTTTCTGTCTCTGTATCTCTCTTTCTGTCTCTTTCACTCTCAATCTGTTTCTCTATTTCCGTCTCTCTCCATTTCTCCTCCCCCTCTCTCTCTCTTCTCTCACTCATTCACTTATTCTCTCTCTCTCTCTCTCTCTCTCTCTCTGATCTGTACACTGACTGTTCTCAGTCACTCCCTCTCTCTCTCTCCCACCCCCCCCTCTCTCTCTCTCTCTCTCTCTCTCTCTCTCTCTCTCTCTCTCTCTCTCTCTCTCTCTCCCTCCCTCCCTCCCTCCCTCATGCCATTTTGACAAGACTGTTCATTGCGAGACAGGCACCATCTCTGTTCAATAATCTATATTATGAAAAGCAGCGGTCCAGGTCCTGACCCATGGAATCTCCACGACCCATCTCACTCCAGTCTGACCAACCTTCAGCCACTGCTCTCTGCCTCCCACCATTACACTAATTCTCTTTGCACACTTCTGCACACCCCTTCATTCGATTTTGCCGATGAGCCCATTTATCAAGTACCTTTTCGGAATTCTCTGTGAGTGCAACGGGACCCTCATTGGCCACCTATGGGAAGGTGAGGGAATGTGACAAACTCATTAAAATGAACGGCCAGGCAGACTTACTGTGGGACAAACTGATGAAGATGAACGGGGAAAGAGTGAGCGGAACCAAGTGGGGAGGAAGGCAAGAGATATCGTAGGGAAAAAGGGAATTGACAATGAAGGAGAGATGGATAGGGAATGTGAGAGGGCGAGGGACAGGTGAGGAATATAATCAGAATGGGAGAGAGGAGGAAGGGAGAGTGAGAAGAGCAGAAAGGAGAGAATAGAGAAGTACGAGAGAGACAGAGAATGAGAAGACAGAGATAGAGAGAAACAGACAGGAAAAGAGAGAGACAGAGTGAGAAGGAAAGAAAGGGAGAGAAGAGAACAAGGAAAGCAAAGAAAGTCAGAGAGAGGAGAGAGGAAAGAGAGAAGAGAGAGACAGAGGGATAGAGAGAGCAAAGAGAGACAGTGAGGAAGAACAAGTTAGGCAGAAGAAAATGAGAAGAGGGAGGAGCGAGACAACGAAATAGAGAGACAGAGAGAATGAGAGAGAAGAGAGATACAGAGAGAGAGAAGAGAGAGGAGATACCGTACGCAGCTACAAAGACAGGGACAAACATTCACACAGAGACCGAGAGAGATGGAGAGAGACATAAAGAGACAGAGAGAGACAGGGAGACACAGCTACAGAGACAGAGAGAGACAGGGAGACACAGCTACAGAGACAGAGAGAGACAGTGACAAGAGACCAAAAGCGGCCTGGTTGAGGGAAGTATCTGGTGTGAGAAGTGCTAGCCTTTGGCTCGAGAGTCTTCGGCGAGGAGACTACGCCAGGCACAATTGCAGAGGGTGAAGACATGACCGCTAAGCTGATTCAGTGTGCTACGTGCATGATGTGGGAGGTCAGGGACACTGATGGTGCCCCCGGCTGCTACAGCTGTGGAAAGTGTGTCCAGATTCAGCTTCTGAAGGAGCATGTTGCAGCACTGAAGAAAGAACTAGAGTTTTCTGGACAGGACCTACAGTGAGGTCGTTACACCGAGGATACCGGAAGAGAGAAATGGGGCGATGATGAAGAAGGAAAGGATGCTTGAAGTACAGGAGACCCCAGGGGATGTACCTCTCGTAAACAGGTTCACCCTCTTGGAAGCTGTCAAGACAGAAGATACTGCCAGTCTGAGAGGCGGACAGGTCTGCGAGCCGAAAATTGGTGCAGAAGCAGAGCCGAGGAGTCAGACATCAGGAAGAGCCGTGGTAGTAGGGGACTCCATAGTAAGAGGTACGGAAAGCGGGTTCTGTGGCAACAGGTGAGATTTAAGGATGGTGTGTTTCCTCCCTGGTGCTAGGATCCAGGACATCACAGACCGATTGCAGGGAATCCTCAAGGGTGAAGGTGAACAGCCGGAAGTGGTAGTGCATGTCGGCACAAATGACATCGGGAAGAAGAGGAAGGACGTTCAGAGAACTCAGAAGAAGGCTGAAAAGCAGGACTTCCAGGGTGTTTATCTCTGGTTTGCTTCCAGTTCCTCGTGCTGGAGAGGGCAGGAACAGGGAGATAATGGATCTGAATGTGTGGCTGAGGAACTGGTGCAGGAAGCAAGGATTTACATTCTTGGACCACTGGGATCTGTTTTGGGGTAGGGATGAATTGTACAAAAGGGACGGGTTGCACCTTGATAGGCGGGGGACCAGCATTCTGGCAGACAGGTTTGCTACTGCAACACGGATGTGTTTAAACTAAGTAGTGGGGGGGGGGAGGGGATGAACTGGAAATATAAGGATGGAGTTAAAGGGAAAGTGAAAATAAGAAAAGTTAAAAAGAACAACAGAATCAATGGAGTAGAAAGCTCAAGAAGAGATCATGCAGTATGGCCAAGTGAAATAGGAATTGATATGAAAAGAGAGGGGAGTAACGAATTAAAAGTATCATATATGAATGCACGAAGTATAAGGAATAAAGTAGACGAGCTTGAGGCTCAGTTGGAAATTGGCAAGTACGATGTTGTGGGAATAACAGAGACATGGCTTCAAGCGGACAGGGCCTGGGAAATGAATATTCAAGGATATACATCTTATCGAAAGGACAGACTGACTGGCAGAGGGGGTGGGGTGGCCCTGTTGGTGAGGAATGATATTCAGTCCCTTGCAAGGGGGGACATAGAATCAGGGGATGTAGAGTCAGTATAGATAGAACAGAGAAATTCTAAGGGTAGAAAGACCCTAATGGGAGTTATCTACAGGCCCCCAAACAGCAGTCTGGATGTAGGGTGTAAGTTGAATGAAGAGTCAAAATTGGTATGTTGCAAAGGTAATGATACAGTTGTCATGGGGGATTGCAACTTGCAGGTAGACTGGGAGAATCAGAATGGTACTGGACCCCAAGAAAGGGAGTTTGTGGAGTGCCTCCGAGATGGATTCTTAGAACAGCTTGTACTGGAGCCTACCAGGGAGAAGGCAATTCTAGATTTAGTGTTGTGCAATGAACCGGATTTGATCAGGGACGTGGAGGTAAAGGAACCATTAGGAGGTAGTGACCATAATATGATATGTTTTAACCTACAATTTGAGAAGGAGAAGGGAAAATCGGATGTGTCAGTATTACAGTTGAACAAAGGGAACTATAGAGCTATGAGGGAGGAACTGGCCAAAGTTCAATGAAACAATACCCTAGCAGGGAAGACAGTGGAACAACAATGACAGGTATTTCTGGGAATAATGCAGAAGGTGCAGGATTGGTTCATTCCAAAGAGGAAGAAAGATCTTAAGGGGAGTAAGGGGCAGCCGTGGCTGACGAGGGAAGTAAAGGGCAGTATAAAAATAAAAGAGAAGAAGTATAACATAGCAAAGATGAGCGGGAAACCGGAGGACTGGGAAGCTTTTAAAGAGCAACAGAAGATAGCAAAAAAGGCAATACACTAAGAAAAAATGAGGTACGAAGGTAAACTAGCCAAGAATATAAAGGAGGATAGTAAAAGCTTCTTTAGGTATGTGAATAGCAAAAAAATAGTTAAGACCAAAATTGGACCATTGAAGACAGAAACGGGTGAATTTATTATGGGGAACAAGGAAATGGCAGATGAGTTGAACAAGTAGGGTACTTTGGATCTGTCCTCACTAGGGAAGACACAAACAATCTCCCAGATGTAATAGTGGTCAAAGGAACTAGGGTAAAGGATGAACTGAAGGAAATTTATATTAGGCAAGAAATGGTGTTGAGTCTGAAGGCTGATAAGTCCCCGGTGCCTGATGGTCTGCATCCCAGGGTACTTAAAGAGGTGGCTCTAGAAATTATGGACGCATTGGTAATCATTTTCCAATGTTCTATAGATTCAGGAACAGTTCCTGCTGACTGGAGGGTGGCTAATGTTGTCCCACTTTTCAAGAAAGGAGGGAGAGAGAAAACAGGGAATTATAGACCGGTTAGCCTGACGTCAGTGGTGGGAAAGATGCTGGAGTCAATTATAAAAGATGAAATTATGACACATTTGGATAGCAATAGAAGGATCAGTCCAAGTCAGCATGGATTTATGAGGGAAAAATTATGCTTGACTAATCCTCTGAAGTTTTTTGAGGATGTAACTATGAAAATGGACAAGGGAGAGTCAGTGGATGTAGTGTACCTTGGCTTCCAGAAAGCTTTTGATAAAGTCCCACGTAGGAGATTAGTGGGCAAAATTAGGGCACATGGTATTGGGGGCAGAGTACTGACATGGATTGAAAATTGGCTGGCTGACAGGAAACAAAGAGTAGCGATTAACGGGTCCCTTTCGGAATGGCAGGCTGTGACCAGTGGGGTACCGCAAGGTTCGGTGCTGGGACCACAGCTGTTTACAATATACATTAATGATTTAGATGAAGGGATTAAAAGTAACATTAGCAAATTTGCTGATGACACAAAGCTGGGTGGCAGTGTGAAATGTCAGGAAGATGTTATGAGAATGCAGGGTGACTTGGACAGGTTGGGTGAGTGGGCAAATGTATGGCAGATGCAGTTTAATGTGGATAAATGTGAGGTTATCCACTTTGGTGGCAAGAACAGGAAGGCAGATTACTATCTAAATGGAATCAAGTTAGGAAAAGGGGAAGCACAACGAGATCTAGGTGTTCTTGTACATCAGTCAATGAAAGCAAGCATGCAGGTACAGCAGGCAGTGAAGAAAGCTAATGGCATGCTGGCCTTTATAACAAGAGGAATTGAGTATAGGAGTAAAGAGGTCCTTCTGCAGCTGTACAGGGCCCTGGTGAGACCCCACCTGGAGTATTGTGTGCAGTTTTGGTCTCCAAATTTGAGGAAGGACATTCTTACTACTGAGGGAGTGCAGCACAGGTTCACAAGGTTAATTCCCGGGATGGCAGGACTGTCATATGTTGAAAGATTGGAGCGACTGGGCTTGTATACACTGGAATTTAGAAGGATGAGAGGGGATCTGATTGAGACATATAAGATTATTAAGGGATTGGACACGCTGGAGGCAGGAAGCATGTTCCCGCTGATGGGTGAGTCCAGAACTAGAGGCCACAGTTTAAGAATAAGGGGTAGGCCATTTAGAACAGAGATGCGGAAAATTTTTTTCACCCAGAGAGTGGTGGATATGTGGAATGCTCTGCCCCAGAAGGCAGTGGAGGCCAAGTCTCTGGATGCATTCAAGAGAGAGTTAGATAGAGCTCTTATAGATAGCGGGGTCAAGGGATATGGGGAGAGGGCAGGAACAGGGTACTGATTGTGTATGATCAGCCATGATCACAGTGAATGGCTGTGCTGTCTAGAAGGGCCGAATGGCCTACTCCTGCACCTATTGTCTATTATCTATTGAGACAGAGAGAGTGAGAGAGAGACAGATAGAGAGAAAAGGGAGACTGAGAGGAAGACAGAGACAGAAAAAGAGAGGGAGGGAAAGAGACAGAGTGAGAGAGAGAGAAAGTGAAGAAAGATAAGAGAGAGAAGAAAGCGAGAAAGAATGAATAAAAAGTGAGACAAAGAGAAAAGAGGCAGAGAGACAGAAAGAGTGAAGTGACAGAGAGTGCGAGAAGAGAGAAACAGAGAGAGATAGAGAGTGAGACAGAAAGGGAGACAGAGAGAGAAGGAGACCAAGGGAGACAGACAGAGAGAAAAAGGGATGAGAGGAGAGAGACAAAGAGAGAAGGGAGTGAGGGAGAAAGAAAGAGAAGAAAGAGTGAGAAAACAGACTGAGGAGAGACAGAAAGAGAGCGAAGAGAGAAACAGAATGAAGAGTGAAGAGAGGAAAGAAAGACGAGAGAAGAGGGAGACAGAGGGGAAGACAGGGTGAAGGTGACAGAGGGAGAGTGGGGGAAGCGAGGAGAGAGAGTGGAGAGAGGAGAGAGAGACAGAGAGTGGAGAAAGAGAGGAGAGAGAATGGACAAGAGAAACAAGAGAGAAGAAAGAAAAGGAGAGACAGGGAGAGACAGACAGATTCAGATAGAGAGTCAGAGAGAGAGAGGATAAAAAGGTGGAGAGAGACATAAAGAGACAGAGAGACAGTGACAAGAGACAGAGAGAGACAGAGAGAAGAGAGAAGAGAGGGAAGAAAAGAGAGAGAGGGAGAGAGGGAGGGAGAGTGGGGTGAAGTGAGAGGAAGGAGACAGAGAGGAGAGGGAAAGAGATAGAATAGAGGTCAGAGGAGAGAGAAGAAAGAAAAGGGGAGAAACAGGAAGAGAGGGGGACAGATATAGACAGAGAGAGGGAGAGAGAGTTAGTTGAGAAATGGAGAAATGAGAGAGAATGGAAAAGAGAGAGGCAGAAAGAGGAGGTAGACAGAGGGAGATACAGAGAGGGGGTGAGACAGAGTGAGGGAGACAGACAGAGAGAGTGGAGTGAAGTGAGAGGAAGGAGACAGAGAGGAGAGAGGGAAAGAGAAGAGAGACATAAGAGAGAGAATAGAGGTCAGAGGAGAGAGAAGAAAGAAAAGGGGAGAAACAGGGAGAGAGGGAGACAGATATAGACAGAGAGAGATACAGATAGAGAGACAGGGAGGAAGAAGGTAGAAAGAGAGAGGGAGACAGCGAGAGACAGACAGACAGTGAGAGACAGAGAGAGGAAGAAGCAAATGAAAGGAGAGAGATGAGAGAGGGGAGAAGAGAGAGAGAGAAACTGAGGAGAGAGACAAAGACACAGAAGAGAGAGTGAGATTGAAATATTGGAAAAGATGGAACAAGTGGAGAGGAATATCAAAGAGGCTCAAAGAACAATTCCAGAACTTTAGCTCTCCGCTCACAAGGGCACCCAAGCAGGTGGGGTGGGGATGAGAGATGGAGGAAGGGTAGTTCTGGCTGTCTGGGGCTGTGGAGGAGGGTTTGTCTGTGGCAAGCAGATACCCTCTGACCCCAGTACTAAGACTGAGACCTACCTGATGATGATCTTTTGGGAACTTCAAACCCACCGGCTCACCCAGGCCTCTCCTTCTGTATTGACCCAGTCAGTCAGGTCTGAGCTTATGAAGGCAGAGACTTGTCATTAAGGGAGGAGGGGCTGTGATCAGACCACAAGGCTGTGGCCTGACCACGACGATATGCCCCTGTTAAATGGAACATGATTCAAGAGCAAGGGCCAGTTACCATGGTAACACCATCCCTCCATCATTTCACGAGGGGGAGAGGAGAGGAAAAGCTGGAAGAAATGGGCTGGAGAGATGAGATGGTTAAACGAAGAGGGTGGGGATGTTTGTGCCAGCAGCCATTTTGTTAAATCAGTGAGGTTACAGGAAGGGAGCATGGGAGGGAGAGAGGGAGAGGGAGGGGGGAGAAGGAGAGAGGGGGACCAGGGAGAAAGACGGATGTGAGAAGGATTGGTGGAGACAGGGAGATGGACAGGGAGTAAAAAAGAGGGAAGGGGATGGAGTGAGTGTGAGAGAAAGGGTTAGATGATCACAAAGATGAAGTGCAGGTTGGTTTAGATGATGAAGTCCTGCTGTCAACGTGCCAGTCAGGCAAATCTGAGAACTTTCCCAGCTTATTCCCCACAGGCTCTCAGCAGTTCCTGCCAGACTCCAGACCCCTACAGTAAAAACTAACGATACGTACGGGGGGGAGGAACTGAAGCAGACGGGGGAGGGGCAAGTCATATGGTCACAGAGAAAACATGTACACACACACACACACACACACACACACACACACTCACACACACACACACACACACACACACACTCACACACACACACACACACACACACACACACACACACACACACACACTCAAACCTGAGTTACAGCAGCTCGTAAAAACTAACAATTCACCCACATCAGTGGCAAACCGATGCCACATGTTCTCCAAGCGTCACCTGTAGAACTGTGTTCAGCATGTCATGAGGCGCCACCCTCCATTCTCTAAACCCCATCCATAAAGATTACAATGTCAATAACAATACCATTTAGCGAAATGAAGTTGATTTTCAATTGTCACATTAAACTTCAAAACTTCTGAACAATTTTACTAAAATGCTTTACTTATTTCAATCTGTCTGTTATCCTTTTATTCAAATTAAAACAATTCCTTTTTCAAAAAATGTCCATAATTATTGTAACAAATTCATTAATAAATGAGCATTTCTGCTCAAAATAGCAATGGCACAGAAGAGAATGTGTTTTCAAAGATTATCATCAATTTGGACACATATTCTTAAAAAGAATTGCCATCCCTGATCTAGAGACTGAATGATACATAAATACTGGTGACAAACCACTCTGACACCCCCTCATCATGTCTCCATTACAGAAAGAGCTCACATTCTGAGCCACAAGGAGCGCGGGGTCAAAAAGTGATTTCCACTAGCATCAGCCTTGACACTCACTGAGTGAGAATGTCACACCTTGACTCATTCTTCTGACCTGTGGGTGACAGTCTGCACCTCTGCTCTGAGCAAAACAGCACAAAACACCCTCTTGTAAGAGGAAGCTGCACAATAGAACACATCACACTCAGGAGTCTGCTGAAACAGAGCTGGGTGTGATGTGGCCTGCAAAACCAACCAGGACCAAGGGTGCAGTGCTGCCGGATAGATAGAGTGAATGCAAGCAGGCTTTTTCCACTGAGGCCAGGGGAGAGAAAAACCAGATCTCATGGGTTAAGGGTGAAGGGGGAAAGGTTTAAAGGGAACATGGGGGTGGGGGGCTTCTTCACGCAGAGAGTGGTGGGAGTGTGGAATGAGCTGCCAGATGAAGTGGTGAATGCGGGCTCACTTTTGACATTTAAGAAAAACTTGGACAGGTACATGGATGAGAGAGGTTTGGAGGGATATGGCCCAGGTGCAGGTCAGTGGGACTAGGCAGAAAAATGGCTCGGCACAGCCAAGAAGGGCCAAAAGGCCTGTTTCTGTGCTGTAATGTTCTATAGTTCTATGATATTTAATAGTTTTTGGTGAAATCCTGGAGCCGTGACTGTTCTGTGAAATTCCTCCTCGCTCGACCTGTTGACCCTGCATACCCTACTGTAGCCTCCCACCAGTTCACAGATCCTCAATCTCTCTCCAGCACTCGTTGTTTGAGCATTGTTCACCGAGAAAATAAAAATCTTAGATCTTTTGAAGAGTGGTATGTTGCTTGTCGAACCGGGCCGTAAGGTCGATAAGAACGGATCGAGCATTCGCACAATAAAGCAGAAAGAACTGCATCTAAAGGCAACTTGTTCAATTTTTCATTCTGCATGTTATTTAGCTCAGAATTACAGACCATACTCTGATCACTTTGGCTTATTGGAACTTCAAAAACAATGGTATTGTCATTGGATCTGAACTGCATTCTCGCATTAGTGTTACAGAGATAATTAATCACATAGCCATTAATATGAAAAAGATAATTTGCCAGCAGATAAGTGGCAAATTTCTGTTCTCATTGCTGAATCAACAAGTCTGAGCATTGAGACTGTCCTAATAGTTTATTTGAAATGTGGAAGTGATAAGGAAGGTGATCCCCATTTTATGTTTTTAGATCTAATTGAACTGTCTGATCAGAAAGCTGCAACTATTGCTGAGCATCTACTGAACTGTCTCAATAACCATGGGTTTGATGGCTCTTACTTGAAACAGAACCTTGTAGCATTTGCTACTGATGGGGTGAGCGTAATGCTTGGTGTCAGATCTGGTGTTGCTACAATTCTCAAGGAACATAACCCTGATGTGATAATTTGGCACTGTCTTAATCACAGATTAGAACTTGCAGTAGGTGATTCAGTGAGAGAAGTTCATTTTCAATCATTTATGGACAAATTGTACTCTGTTTACAGTAGATCACCTCTAACTCAAAAGGGACTGTCTGAATGTGCCTCTCAACTAGAACAACAAATTTGTAAAATAGGCCGCGTTCCGGGCACCAGGTGGGTAGCTAGCTCGTTTTGAACAGTTTCAGCATTGTGGCAAAATTATGAAGCACTGTGTTTTCATTTTGAAAAAGCAATGAAGGATGAAAGAAGACCTAGAGCGACAGAAAAACCTATGAAGCTCTGTTGAAAAGACTCTCTTCAGAACAGTTTCTATTGGACTTAGTTCTAACGTATGACACGTTGCATGAACTTGGTTTACTGTCAGAGTGTTTACAGAAATGCACTACTACGATTGTTTCTGCAGACAAACTGATCCAACAGAGCATAAGATCACTGCATGGACTGAAAGAGCAAACTGGTACAAGAATTCTAGAAGCTCAAGAGGCAGTTGAAAAGAGGAAGTTTGGAGAAATTACCTTAACAAGCAACGACATCATTGTCTCCATTAATTATCTACAGTTTCTTACTAGTCTTATAAACAATTTGCAGCACCATATGTTCAAAGCAATTCCTTGAAAGGTTCTCAAACTTCTAAACCTCAGGTATGTATAAATCCCTGCTAAATGAAATGTGTGTCCTTGATAAAGATAACTTGCCTGCTGAAATACTGTCTAATTATGGAGAAGCTGCAATATCATCTCTCTGTAAGTGGTTTAAGCTTTCTTCCTGCTCTGTAATAAATTCAGAGATTATGTGCAGGATGGTGGACACCCCAAGACTTACGCACATTACTGAGCTGTCCACAAGTTATTCCTATTAGTACTGCTGAGTGTGCGAGAGGATTCAGTCACATGAACTTGTTAATAACAACAACATGCTCAAGAATTCTCATAAATCATGTATCAGCACTTATGTTTGTTAAACTATACGGACCTCCTCAAGCTCAGTGGAATCCTGAGCCATATGTCACATCATGGCTGCTGTACCACAGATCAGCAGATGACACCAGGACAAGAGTTGCTTAGACCCCCGAACACATCCTACGCCTGACCCTTTGTGGAGATTATTGTGGAACTTCTCATTGGTGGTATTTGCTAAGTAGGTAATTACTTTTAAATTGGTAAAATATATGATTACAGTCTTTTTCTTTACTTGCTTGATAATTATATTTTATAATAATTAGTGAGTGCTGCCGTGCAATACTTGGTCATATTATTAAATTAAGTATTATATGTTTTATTGTACCAGTTATACACTGAAATGCAGTGATAGGCTATAATCTTGTTAATGTTTTAACTATCACTATATTTCTGTGGAGCTCTGGAATTCATATATTTTTTCATCTTGGTTTAGTCCCTGACATTATAAGAAGCCCTATTCATATATATATGTGTCACACCCAATTTGTGTACCCCCCCCATTACATAAATGGGGCAAAGAAGTAGCCCAGTACATGAAATGAGCAGGTACACAAATTGGGTTTGGCATATATGGAGAGGATATAGAAAATGGCAAGCATTTTGTCAGCTCCGGCACCTAAAAAATTATCACTGCACCCCTGCGGGACCTGTCAGGAAGAGAGACTGAGGGAGAACAGTCAGTGTACAGTGTACAGAGGAGGGGGAAGAGAGAGAGGGAGAGAGAGAGGGGGGAAGAGAAGGGGGGAAGAGAAGGGGGAAGAGAGGGGGGAGAGAGAGAACAATCACTGTACAGATCTCCCCCTGAGAGAGAGGGACTGAGAGACACCGGTCAGTGTACAGATCTCCCCCCGAGAGAGAGGGACAGAGAGACACCGGTCAGTGTACAGATCTCCCCCCGAGAGAGAGGGACAGAGAGACACCGGTCAGTGTACAGATCTCCCCCCGAGAGAGAGGGACAGAGAGACACCGGTCAGTGTACAGATCTTCCCCTGAGAGAGCGGGACAGAGAGACACCAGTCAGTGTACAGATCTCCCCCTGAGAGACACTGGTCAGTGTACAGATCTCCCCCTGAGAGACAGGGTCTGAGAGACACCGGTCAGTGTACAGATCTCCCCCTGAGAGAGAGGGTTTGAGAGACACCGGTCAGTGTACAGATCTCCCCCTGAGAGAGAGAATCTAAGAGAAACCGGTCAGTGTACATATCTCCCCCTGAGAGAGAGGGTCTGAGAGTCACCGGTCAGTGTACAGATCTCCCGCTGAGTGAGAGGGTCTGAGAGACAGCGGTCAGTGTACAGATCTCCCCCTGAGAGAGAGGGTCTGGGAGACACCGGTCAGAGAACACTTTTTTTCCTCCTCTTCAACCCCAGTTCCTGACCTTCTCCCTGAAACCTTTGATGCCGTGTCCAATCAAGAACCTATCAATTTCTGCCTTAAATACACCCAACAACCTGGCCTCCACAGCCACATGTGGCAACAAATTCCACAAATTCACCATTCTCTGGCTAAAGAATTTTTTCTTTATCTCTGTTTTGAAAGGGTGCCCCTCTATCCTGAGGCTGTGCCCCCTTCTCTTAGACTCTTCCACCATGGGAAACATCCTTTCCACATCTACTCCGTCTAGGCCTTTCAACATTCAAAAGGTTTCAATGAGATCCCCACTCATCCTTCTGAATTCCAGCGAATACAGACCCAGAGCCATCAAACTTTCCTTGTATGATAACCCTTTCATTCCTGGATAATCCTTGTGAACCTCCTCTGGACTCTCTCCAATAACAGCACATCCTTTCTAAGATGAGGGGCCCAAACTGTACACAATGCTCAAGGTGAGGTCTCACCAGTGCCTTATAAATCCTCAACATCACATCCCTGCTCTTGTAGTCTTGTATAAGGTAACAAATTTCATGACATATGCCTATGACATTTTACCTGATTCTGATGGGCAAACTGGTTGATGAGAGATATTGCGATTCTGGTCCAAAAAAAAAGGAAGCAGGTGTCAGGTTTAGGAAGTTTTAGGCCAGTTCAGAAATTCAGGTCCCATGGATGCCGATGAGAAAGAGTTGGGTGAATAGGCAGGGGGATGGGAACCAGTATGATAGAGCTGAAGATGAGCCACCAGGTTTACAAGTAGATGGTTGATGTGAGGAAGGACAAGCCAATGATTGGGTACAAATACAGACAAAGCAAAGCACAGAGGCAAAATTCAAAAGGGCGTAGAATGCAGGACTGAAGGTGCTGTATTTAAATACATGTACAAGGAGGCCAAGTCAGTGACTTGGATAGAGGCCAACCTTGTGGCACAATCAGAGATTGGTCAGTATGATGTTGTGGGAATCACTGAGTCATGGATGAAAAGAAGGCTATAGTTGGGAGCTTAACATCAAAGGATATCCTTTGTATTGAAAGGACAGGCAGGGAGGCATAGGCGGTGGTGTGGCTCTTTTGGTAAGAGATGGAATTACATCTTTAGAAGGAGGTGACATAGGGTCAGAGAATGTTGAATCTTTGTGGATGGGGAAACTCCAAGCGTAAAAAAAATAATTTTGGGGATCATGTATAAGCCTCCTAATAGTAGTCAAGTAATGGGGGACAAAGAAATGGCAGATGAACCTAATGGGTACTTTGCATCAGCCTTCACTGTGGAAGGCACTGGTAGAGTGCCAAAGGTCCATGTGTGTCAGCAAGCAGGCATGAGTGTCATTTCCATTACAAAGGAAAACCTCAAAGGTCTTAAGGTGGATAAGTCACCTGAACCAGACGGACTACACCCCAGAGTCCTGAGAGAGGTTGCTGAAGAGATAACGGATGCATTGGTCATGATTTTTCAAGGATCACTTGATTTTGACATGGTCCCAGAAGACTGAAAGATTGCAAATGCCACTCCACTCTTTAAGAAGGGAGGAAGGGGAAAAAAGGAAATTATAGACCAGTTAGCCTAATCTCAGTGCTTGAGAAACTGTTGGAGCCCATTATTAATGATGAGGTTTTGGGGTACTTGGAGACTAATGATAAAATAAGTCAAATCGGCATGGTTTCTGTAAAGGGAAATCTTGCCTGACAAATCTGTTGGAGTTCTTTGAGGAAGTAACAAGCAGGGTGGACAAAGGAGAGGCAGTGGATGTCATTTACTTGGATTTTCAGAAGGCATTTGATAAGGTACCACAGATGAGGCTGTTTAACAAGATAAAATCCTATGCCATTACAGGAAAGATACTGGTATGGGTAGAGGAATGGTTGACAGCTAAGAGACAATGAGTGGGAATAAAAAGGGCCTTTTCTGGTTGGCTCCCAGTGACTAGTGGTGTTCTTCAGGGGTCAGTATTGGAACCACTACTTTTCATATTGTTTGTCAGTGACTTGGATAATGACAATGACTTGGATGGCTTTGTGGCAAAGTTTGCGGATGATACAAAGATCGGTGGAGGGGTAGGTAGTGCTGAGGAAGCAATGTAATTGCAGCAGGACTTGGACAAATTGGAAGAATGGGGAAATAAGTGGCAGATGGAATACAGTGTTGGGAAATACGGTGTAATGGCAAGGACAGGAAGGGACAGATCCCACCATAGGGTAACAGAAGGAACAGCCCGACTTACCCCCAGAGGCAAGGACAGGATACCAACAAGACAAACCAGCCACCTCACTCGAACCCAGGGCCACTTATATTCCAGCCCCAATATGAGAATCAAATGCCTGTGATTAAGCCCAACTGAAACAACAGACAGACAGAAGACCCGGAGTCCGGAGTCCACGGACCGGACCGTGAACCAGAATGCGGACTTCGCGGACCAGACCATGACAATTGCATTTGTCAACTCAAGCTGCAAATTAATCTTTAAGGAATCCTGCTCAACAACTGTCAAGTCCTTTTGTACCTTCAATTTTAAAATTTTCTCCCCAATTAGAAAATAGTCTACCCTTTTATTTTTTCTACCAAAGTGCAAGACCATACACTCCCTGACACTGTATTCCATTTGCAAATTTGTTGCCCAGTCTCCTAATCTAAGTCCTTCTACAGACTCTCTACTTCCTCAAAACCAGTTGCCCCTCCACCCATCTTTGTATCATCCACAAACTTGGCCACAAAACAATCAATTCCATCAATTCCATCATCCAAGTCATTGATATGCAAAGTAAAAAGAAGTCGTCCTAACACAGACCTCTGTGGAACACCTCTAGTCACTGGCAGCAGAAAAGGCTCCCTTTATTCCCACTCTTTGCCTCCTGTCAATCAGCCAATGCTTTATCCATGCTAGTATCAAATAAAATCCAAATATTCAACATCCATCAATTCTGTCCATCCTGCTTGTTATTTCTTCAAAGAACTCCAACAGATTTGTCAGGCAAGACTTTCCCTTCAGGAATTCATGCTGACTATGGCCTGTATAATCCTGTGCCTACAAGTACCTCAAAACCACATCCTTAACAATTGACTCCAACATCTTCCCAACCACTGAGGTCAGACTAACTGGTCTAACCAAACTGGCAAAGTACTGGAGAGTTTATCATCGGTAGCTGAGCGAAGGGCGCTGAGTAGGCTACGGTCAATTATGGAAAACCCTGAACATCCTCTACATAGCACCATCCAGAGACAGAGAAGCAGTTTCAGCGACAGGTTACTGTCGATGCAATGCTCCTCAGACAGGATGAAGAGGTCAATACTCCCCAATGCCATTAGGCTTTACAATTCAACTGCCAGGACTTAAGAACTTTTTTTAAAGCTATTATTAATGCTTTTTGAGTTAGTGATTTAGATGCATATCATATTATTACTGAGTTAAGTATTGTATGTAATGAGTTTTTGCTACAACAAGTGTATGGGACATTGGAAAAAATGTTGAATTTCCCCATGGGGATGAATAAAGTATCTATCTATCTATCTATCTATCTATCTATCTATAGTTTCCTTTCTTCTGCCTCTCTCCCTTCTTGAAGAATGGAGTGACATTTGCAATTTTTCATTCCTCTGAAACCATGTTTCTTGAAAGATCATTACTAATACCTCCACAATCTCTTCAGCCACTTCTGACAGAGCTTTGAGTGTACACCATCTGGTCCAGGTCTGTCTTCAGACTTTTCCGTTTCCCAAGCAGCTTCTCATAAGTAATGGCAACTTCACACATCCCTGCCCCCTGACACTGTAGAACCTCTGGCATACTGCTAACGTCTTCCACAGTGAAGACTTATACAAAATACTTATTCAGTTCATTTGTTATTTCCTTATCCCTCATTACTACCTCTCCAGCATCATTTTCCAGCAGTCCGATATCTATTCTCACCTCTCTGTTACACTTTATGTATCTGAAGAAAACGTTAGAATCCTCTTTAATATTATTGATTAACTTAACTTTGTATTACATCTTTACTTCTTTATGGCCTTTTAGTTACCTTCTGTTGGTTTTTAAAAGCTTCCCAATCCTCTAACTTCCCACTTATTTTCATTCTATTTCATGCCCTTCTTTGGCTTTTTTTTTAAAACTTTTTTTTATTGTTTTCAAATAGTTACAGAGTAAATGTGTATGAAAAAAAATGTCACCCAGCCCCCCTCCCCCCTAACATCCCTATTAAAAAAATAAGAAAGAGAAAAAAAAGGAATGGCTGGATATTGGAGGATCCCCACATGCTCCATGGAGTTCGTAATAACTTTAGTATATATATTTATTTCTTTCCCCAAGTAACCAATTATTTCATCTTCGGAGCACCTATATATTTAATTCTGTCTTTTGTAAATAAGGGTGCCAAATTTTCAAAAATGTTTCATATTTATCTCTTAAATTATAAGTAATTTTTTCAAGTGGAATACAGCCATAAATTTCGTTCTTCCAACGATCTATACTTAGATATGTATCCGATTTCCAAGTCACTGCAATAGCTTTTTTGGCTACTGCCAATGCAATTTTTATAAATTCTTTCTGATATTTATTCAATTTGGATATCGGTTTTATCCCTTCAATATTACCTAGTAAAAGTAATATTGGGTTATGTGGAAGTTGTACTCCAATAATTTGTTCCAGTAAAACTCTTAAATTTGTCCAAAAAGGTTGAATTTTAGAGCAAGACCAAGTAGAATGTAAAAAAGTACCAATTTCTTGGTTACATCGGAAACACTGATCAGATAAATTTGGGTTTAATTTATTTATTTTTTGTGGTGTAATATATAGTTGATGTAAAAAATTGTATTGCACTAATCTTAATCGAACGTTTATTGTATTTGTCATACTCTCAAGACATAGTCTTGACCAGTTTTTTTCTTCAATTTTGATATTCAAATCACTTTCCCATTTTTGTCTTGACTTATGGACTCCTTGTTTAATAGCCTGTTTTTGAATCAAATTATACATACAAGAGATAAATTTTTTAATCTTTCCTTTTTGAATTAAAGTTTCTATTTCATTGGGTTTCGGTAGTAACATTGTTTGACCTAACTTTTCTCTTAAATAAGCCCTTAGTTGAAAGTAACAAAAAAGAGTGTTGTTTGATACTTTATATTTATTCTTTAATTGATCAAATGACATTAATATACCTCCTTCAAAACAATCTCCTATATATCTAATCCCTTTTTGAAACCAATTATATAAAAGTTGATTATCCATTGTAAAAGGAATAAGTCTATTTTGAATTAAAGATTTCTTTGCTAATAAGGATTTCTTTGTCTCATCGTCAACATTTATCTTATTCCATAAATCAATCCAATGTTTTAATATAGGAGATTCTTTCTTTTCCCGTATCCATTTAGATTCCCATTTATATATAAAGTCTTCTGGTATGTTTTCTCCTATTTTATCTAGTTCTATTCTGATCCATGCCGGTTTATCTTTCTCAAAAAAAGATGCAATAAATCTAAGTTGATTTGCTTTATAATAATTCTTAAAATTTGGAAGTTGTAACCCTCCTAGCTCAAATTTCCATGTCAATTTTTCCAACGATATTCTTGACATCTTACCTTTCCAAAGAAACATCCTCACATATTTATTCAGCTCTTGAAAAAACTTCTGGGGTAATTGTATTGGTAGTGATTGAAATAAGTATTGTAATCTAGGGAATATATTCATTTTTATGGTATTTACTCTACCTACTAATGTTATTGGTAATACCATCCATTTATCAAGATCTTCTTGAATTTTTTTCAATAGTGGTAAATAATTTAATTTGTATATGTTCTTTATATCATTATCAACTCTTATACCTAAATATTTTATACCATTTGCCGGCCATCTAAATTGGGTTATTGATCGACATTGATTATAGTCTCCTTTAGTAAGAGGTAAAATTTCACTTTTATCCCAATTTATTTTGTAACCTGATACTTTCCCATATTCTTCTAATCTATAGGATAATTTACGCAACGATTGCAATGGGTTTGTTAGATAAAGCAGAACATCATCAGCAAATAAGTTAATCTTGTATTCTTCCTGGTTAACTCTTAACCCTTAATATCTGGGTCCATTCTAATCAATTCAGCTAATGGCTCTATCGCCAACACAAATAAAGCAGGTGATAATGGACAACCTTGTCTAGTTGACCTTGTTAACTGAAATGGTGTTGAAATTTGACCATTTGTCACTACTTTAGCTTTGGGATTAGTATTTAAGGATTTAATCCATTTTATAAAAGATACTCCTAATCCGTATTTTTCCAATACCTTAAATAAAAAATCCCACTCCAATCTATCAAATGCTTTTTCTGCATCTAAAGCAACTGCCACGCTCATTTCCTCCCTCTTCTGTGCTAAATGAATTATACTAAATAAGCGAGTTACATTATCTGCTGATTGTCTATTTTTAATAAATCCTGTTTGATCCATATGTACTAATTTTGGTAAGCATTTAGATAATCTATTAGATAAGATTTTTGCTATTATTTTATAATCAGTATTTAATAAAGAAATCGGTCTATATGATGATGGCTTTAAAGGATCTCTATCTTTTTTTGGCAATACTATTAAAATGGCTGTCGAAAAAGATTCTGGAAGTTTATGCGTTCTTTCCGCTTGGTGTATTAACTCCATAAGAGGAGAAATTAATAAATCTTTAAACTTTTTATAGAATTCAGGTGGAAAACCATCTTCTCCTTGAGATTTATTACTTTGAAGTGATCCTAGGGCTTCTTCGACCTCTTTCAATGTAAAAGGCATATCTAATCCCTTCTGTTCTTCCATATTTAATTTTGGAAGAGTTATTTGTGATAGAAACCTTTCTATCTTGACATTGTCATTTTGTGATTCTGATTTGTACAACTCAGAGTAAAAATTCTTAAAAGCTTCATTAATTTCTAAAGGTTTATAAGTAATTTTATTTACTCTTGTTCGAATTGCATTTATTGTTTTAGAAGTCTGATCTGTTTTTAGCTGCCATGCAAGAACTTTATGTGATCTTTCACCTAGTTCATAATATCTTTGTTTAGTTCTCATAATTGCTTTTTCTGTTCGATATGTTTGGAGCGTATTATATTGTAACTTCTTGTTAATAAGTTGTCTTCGTTTTTCTTCTGTCATATTTCTTTGGGATTCTTTTTCTAATTTTGTAATCTCTTTTTCCAATTGATCTATTTCTATCATATATTCCTTCTTAATTTTAGAAGTATAACTTATTATCTGACCTCTCAAGTATGCCTTCATTGCTTTCCACACTATAAATTTATCATCAACTGAATGTGAATTTATATCTAAAAAGAACTGAATCTGTTTTTTCATAAAATCACAAAAGTCTTGACGTTTTAATAATATTGAATTAAATCTCCACCTATAAACTGATTCCTCTTTATCTACCATTATCATTGTCATTATTAAAGGAGAATGATCTGACAATATTAACCATATAACCATATAACCATATAACAATCACAGCACGGAAACAGGCCATTCCGGCCCTCCTAGTCCGTGCCGAACTCTTAATCTCACCTAGTCCCACCTACCCGCACTCAGCCCATAACCCTCCACTCCTTTCCTATCCATATACCTATCCAATTTTACCTTAAATGACACAACTGAACTGGCCTCTACTACTTCTACAGGAAGCTCATTCCACACAGCTATCACTCTCTGAGTAAAGAAATACCCCCTCGTGTTTCCCTTAAACTTTTGCCCCCTAACTCTCAAATCATGTCCTCTCGTTTGAATCTCCCCTACTCTCAATGGAAACAGCCTATTCACGTCAACTCTATCTATCCCTCTCAACATTTTAAATACCTCGATCAAATCCCCCCTCAACCTTCTACGCTCCAATGAATAGAGACCTAACTTGTTCAACCTTTCTCTGTAACTTAAGTGCTGAAACCCTGGTAACATCCTAGTAAATCGTCTCTGCACTCTCTCTAATTTATTGATATCTTTCCTATAATTCGGTGACCAGAACTGTACACAATATTCCAAATTTGGCCTTACCAATGCCTTGTACAATTTTAACATTACATCCCAACTTCTGTACTCAATGCTCTGATTTATAAAGGCCAGCGTTCCAAAAGCCTTCTTCACCACCCTATCTACATGAGACTCCACCTTCAGGGAACTATATTCTTGCTTTATATTCCACATTTTTCACTCTATCTTGAATATTCGTTGATAATAGGAAAAAATCTATCCTTGAATATGTTTTATGTCTATTTGAATAAAATGAATAATCTCTTTCTTTTGGATTAATTCTTCTCCATATATCAATCAGATTTAAGTCTTTCATCAATGATAGAGTTAATTTTACTGCTTTTGATTTTGTAACAACCTTTGTTGATCTATCTAAAACTGGATCTAGACAAAAATTAAAATCTCCACCTATTAATATTTTATCATGTGCGTTAGCCAAATTCAAAAAGACCTCCTGTATGAATTTTACATCATTTTCATTTGGTGCATAAATGTTCATAAGGGTCCATAGTTCTGAAAAAATTTGACAGTGTATAATTAGATATCTCCCCGCCGAATCAATTAATACGTTTTGTATTTTAATTGGTAGATTTTTGTTAACCAAAATTGCAACTCCTCTTGCCTTTGAATTAAATGAAGCTGCAATAACATTTCCAACCCAGTCTCTTTTTAATTTCTGATGTTCTATGTCTGTTAAATGAGTTTCTTGTAAAAAAGCTATATCTGTTTTCATTTTTTTAATATATGGTAAAATTCTTTTTCTTTTTACTGACCCATTAACATTAAAACTTTAAAAATTTAGTAGATTAGTCATTTTTTTTTATTATATTACTCCAATCTATAATAATACCTAATCTTTCAACTTCCGTGGTATCCTGGGAAATCTTTATAAAAATCTCCATGTTGCTATGTGTGTCCCCACCAATCATCCAGGCAAAAAGATAGAAGAAAATTAAAATATAAAGAAAAAAACAAAATACCCCCCTACTAATGTTGTGGAAAAAAAACACAACATTACCCCCCTCTGCTGTACGGGTCATGGCAACCGCCATGATTACACACGTGAATCCCGCAGTAACCGATCCAAAGCTCCCCAGCCCCCCCGCAACACAAAAAAGTATATGTATAAGAAGAGAAAAAAAATACTATTCTCATTTAGTATTTCTAAAATTTTGCTTTTCTCTTCTATAATATCCATAAATGTCCATCACTTCTGTTCGTTGGGTCTATCTTCATCTTTAATCCATTACGTTTGGAAGCCTCTATGTGTAGTTAGCGAATAGATGGAAGTTCTTGTACAAACTCCTCCGCTTTTCGATAATCGGGAAAAAAAAATTTTCCCTCCTCCAAAAAAATTATCTGTGTTGCTGGATGACGCATTGTAAATTTATAACCCTTTTCCCATAAGGCTTTTTTCACTGGGTTAAATTCCTTCTTTCTCTTCAACAGGTTGTAACTTATATCAGGATAAAAAAGAACTGGTTTCCCTGCTATCATCAATGGCCCGTTTCTATTTTTGGCACTTTGGGCAGCGGCCTTCAGGATCTTTTCTTTGTCTTGGTATCGTAAGCATTTTATCAAAATTGATCGTGGGTTTTGATCAGCTCGAGGTCTTGACCTATGAGCCCTTTCAATCTCAACTGGAGTTTCTCCTTCCATTTCCAATTTTTCAGGGATCCATTTTTGAAAAAAATTTATTGGATCTTCTCCTTCTATATCTTCTTTAAGTCCAACAATTTTAATATTATTTCGTCTACTGAAATTTTCAAGCTTATCAATTTTTTCCATAAATTGTTTTCTTTCTGATGCCCAAGCAGTATTTTCATTTTCTATTTTGTCCATTCTTTCAACCATGTAGTTTCCAAGTCCGTAATTCTTTTTTCCATTTTTTCCTGTCTCTTTGTCATTTTATCAAGCATAATCTCCATTTTGGTCATTTTTTTCGAGTATTTTTTGATTATTTTTAATTACTTTTAATGTGTCTAATTTACACATTATTTGCCTCAAAGTTTTTTCTATATTTCTAGAAGGATTTTTAACTCCTTCATCTGATCCTTCCGAGACATTTGACTGTCCCTCCGATTCGCTATCACTTTCAGTTGCAGTGGTAGCTGGGCTTTGTAGTTTTTGTTGCTCCCATTTGCGCATGCTCCATCCTTCGCGTTTGCGCAATTCACGATGGCCTTTTCCTTTAGGAATGGCCAATGTTGCCGCAGTCTCCTGTTCCGTATCGCCGGTGGTATAATGTACCTGAGACCGCGGTTCCTCGGTAGACGTGGGCCTTGTTCTTGTTCCAACTTGCGTAGTCTTCCCGGTATTAGTTTTCTTCATCTTCCTTCCTTCAGGCATAGCTTGACACAATCCGGAGTAGTTTATAAGTAACTTTTAGAAGGTACTGACTAACTTTTCTTCATTTAGACATTAATTTATTAACTTTTTACGGGAGAGCTGGGTTCCAGCGTCTCGATCCTATGTCATCACGTGACGTCCCCCCCCGCTTCCCTTCTTTGGCTTTTATGTTGGCTTTGACTTCTCTTGTCAGTGATGGTTCTGTCATCCTGTCTTTAGAATACTTCTTCCTCTTTGGGATGTATATACAGGTGTCCCTGACTTTACAAATGTTCGCCTTACACCACTTCTCTTTTACGAAAGACCTACATTACTAAACTGTTTGCGCATTACAAAGAGAATTTTCGCTTTTATGAAAATTTTTCCCATATAAATTAACGGTTCTTCACTTTACACCATTTTGGGCTTAAGAAAGGTTTCATAGGAACGCTCTACCTTTGTAAAGGGTGGGTGGGGGGGGACCTGTATCCTAAGCCTTCTGAATCACTCTCAGAAATTCCAGCCATTGTTGCTTTGCCATCATCCTTGCCAGTGTTCTTTTCAGAATCTGGTTTAATATCATCAGCATGTGTCGTGAACTTTGATAACTTTGCGGCATCAGTACAATGCAATGCATGATAAATATAGAAAAAGTCTGTGATCACTTGTCCCTAAGGGTTCCTTAAGGTTGTTATATAATGTGGACAAGCTCCCACTACCTATTAAATGCTCCCAATGGCATCTGCCTCTAATAGCCTCTGACAACCAAGTCCAGCTCCTGGACTTCACATGTGGCTTAGCTACTAAGCCCTGCGGAGCCGTTTCTACTGACAGGAGAAGGGGCAAAGGCAGATTATTGACACCTTAAAACCAGTCATTTCGGACAGATGGGACTCATCAGCCGTGTTTGGCAGCTCATTTAGGAGAGGGAATGCTCTGATCTCAAATCTCCGCTGCCTTGCGGCTGTACCCACTCATGGGGAAGGCTTCAGGAGTAAACCCCGAAGGAAAACTCCAGAGCTGGAGTCCCTAAGGCAGTCCTACATTGAGTTTTATGTTGACAGGCAATTCCTGTGACACTGCTGCTATCAAACTGTATCGGTCTCTGCCGTTCCTTTGGGTTTGCAGATGTGTGGAGAGGGGGAGCTTCTACATGGGCAACAGCTTTGTCTCATAATCGTCCTGCCCGGGCTTGCATATCTAGACAGCTAGCACCCAATATCCATGGTCAACTCTGACCAATGGAGGCCCTCACCTCATCTCACCCGAAGAGTTCCTTTACCTTAAGCTCTCTAATCAATCCTGGTTCATTGCACAACACCCAATGCAGAATAGTTCATCCCCTAGTGGGCTCAACCATGAGCTACTTTAAAAAGCCATCTTGTAGGCATTCTAGAAATTCCCCCTCCTGGGATCCAGCACCAACATGATATTCCCAATCTACCTGCATAGTGAAATACCCCTTGACTATTGTAATATATCACCCTTTTGGCATCTATTTTCTATCTCCCATTGTAATTTGCAGAACACATCTTTACTACCGTTTGAAGGTCTGTATATAGTTCCCAGCAGGGTCTTGTTACCGTTGAGAACGAGGGACTGAGAGACACCAGTCAGTGTACATATCTCCCCCTGAGAGAGAGGGACTGAGAGACACCAGTCAGTGTACATATCTCCCCCTGAGAGAGGGGGACTGAGGGACGCTGATTAGTGTACAGATTTCCACCTGAGTCAGTGAAGTGTGTGAAGATTGACCTCAACGGTATCGGAAAATTTCTTGGTCCATGAGATCATTGCTTGCTTCCCGCAAAAAACTGATTAAATCTCCAACTCAACTAAGAAATCCTTTTGTGGATACCATCGCTTGCTGCTACTGATGTCTCATCTCTTGATGTGGTTTGTGGTGTCCCAGTTTGGACCATGTGACCCTCCTCCTCCTCCTGTTGGCTATTTCAAGCTCGCAGGGGTTTCTTTGCGAGCACTGAGAGTCAGATCTAGCTCGCCACCCCCCACCCTCCACATCCGCAGCAGGCTGTTTCGCCACCCTACTGAGAATCTCTCTTTTTCAGCCTTCCAAAGCTGAATGCCCTTGGAAGCATGTCAGGCACACCGACACCACCACACTCCCTCCGTGGAAGGCTGTTCTTGTGGGGGAGCTTCATTTCCAATTTCATCCACACCCTCACCTCAAATAGCTGTGGAGTGTTTGTTAAATGGCGTGAGATCAAGTTGACGTTCAACAAAAAATGCTAAATCTGTCCTAAACCCTCGGCTGCTCCTGCGTCAGCAAAGGACTGATTCTGCTGTTAGAACACAAACTTCCTCCTGAGAGAATAGTAAATGTACATCAATACCTTCATCACTAACAGGAAAACCACAACAGTAAAAATCAAAGACGGTACTTCAAACCGGGTTATATCCCACAGGTACACAAAGAGGGTACTTCAAACTGGGTTGTATCCCACAGACACACAAAGAGGGTACTGTACTTCAAACTGGGTTATATCATACAGTCACACAAAGAGGGTACATCAAACTGGGTTGTATCCTCAGTCACACAAAGAGGGTACTGTACTTCAAACTAGGTTGGACCCTGCAGATACACAAAGAGGGTACTTCAAACTGGGTTGTATCCCACAGTCACACAAAGACAGTACTTTGAACCTGGTTGTATCCCACAGACACACAAAGAGGGTATTTTGAACCGGGTAGTATTCTGCAAATGCCTCAGACTGGGGTGGATCCCACACTGAAAGTGTGTGGTTTAAAATACCTATTTCCAAAGTATGAGTGAGTGCCTTGAATGCGTGCGCATGGACGGTAGTGTGAAAGTCACCTGTCCCGGGCCTTTCCCAGGACTCCGGTAGTGTGAAAGTCACCTGTCCCGGACCTTTCCCAGGACTCCGGTAGTGTGAAAGTCACCTGTCCCGGGCCTTTCCCAGGACTCCGGTAGTGTGAAAGTCACCTGTCCCGGACCTTTCCCAGGACTCCGGTAGTGTGAAAGTCACCTGTCCCGGACCTTTCCCAGGACTCCGGTAGTGTGAAAGTCACCTGTCCCGGACCTTTCCCAGGACTCCGGTAGTGTGAAAGTCACCTGTCCCGGACCTTTCCCAGGACTCCGGTAGTGTGCATCTTTGTGTGTTATGGACCAGGAAGCATGAAGTTTTGTTGAGGAGTGGTTGGAATGGACTAAGTGAGTGTCTGCACATATGTTGCTAGAGAAAGGTAAATGTGAGAAAGCCACTGTTGTGGCTTTCCTGTTAGTGATGAAGGTGTTGATGTACATTTACTATTCTCTCAGGAGGAAGTTTGTGTTCTAGCAGCAGAATCAGTCCTTTGCCGACGCAGGAGCAGCCGAGGATTTAGGACAGAAACACCTTATATTCCATTTGCCTAGCCTCCAACTTCATAGCATGAGCAATGATTTCTCAAACTTTCAGTAATGTCCCCCACCACCCCCTTCCCCTCTCTCACCTTATCTCCTTCCCTCTGGTGCTCCTCCCCGCTTTTCTTTCTTCCATGTCCTTCTATCTCCTTCACCAATCAACTTCCCAGCTCTTTACTTTATCCTTCCTCCTTCAGATTTCACCTATCACCCGGTGATTCTCTCTCCTCTCCACCAACCAGCCCAAAACATCGACTGTACTCTCTTCCATAGATGCTGCCTGGCCTGTTGAGTTCCTCCAGCATTTTGCATGTGTTGCTCAGATTTCCAGCATCTGCAGATCTTCTCTTGTTTGTGGAAGCAGACTGTCTAACTCAGTGTTTAAAACAATTAGCATCAGAATCTGTGGATGAATTACATATTTGTCACTTGCTGCACCCCAGGTTTGAATAAAGTCCCTGACAAATGGCACCTCCTGAGCGATTGGTGAAGCTACTGTCAGCTAGTGCCTGCCTCAGCTGGAGATCTGCAATAGCTGTAGCGGAGGCCGGAGGTGGAGGGGGGGCGGTGGGGGATGAGCAACGGGTTGATTTAAATGTATCCTGAACTGATCTCTCAGGAGGCTAGAAAATATTTCTCTCGCATTGGCATAAGATACACAGTGGTGCACAAAATTCAATTAGGTTAATATGTAGAACACCCGCAGAATATATTTTAAAATATTCTGGATTAGTCCCAGAAGCAGGAACACCCATCTTAATAAATGTTATTGTACATGAGTTGCAACCAAGGTTAAGGAAAATGTGTTGTCTACTGTTACTTTTGTGAGATGAGACGAGATAAAAATGAATCTCAGGTTTGTATAGTTTATATACTTTGATAATAAATGTAGTTTAACCTTTGGGTGAAATTGTGAGTGTTTCATAATGTTGCAACATCAAAGGATGAAAGCTGTGAAGGGGAATGGGAACTGTTAGGGTCACATATTTACTTCACCAGCATCCAATCTTCAGACATGAACACAGGTTGTAGATTGAATCTAGAATGCAGCTCTGAATAATAGTTTTCCTGGAGCTGTGCACTGGACGTTGATTGCAAACCAGCCAATGCTGATTAATAGTGATCATAATATGATTGAATTCACACTGAAATTTGAGAAGGACAAGCTAAAGTCAGATGTATCATTATCACAGTGGAGTAAAGGGAGTTACAAAGGCAGGAGAGAGGAGTTGGCTGGAATTGACTGGAAAAGAACACTGGCAGGGATGATGGCAGATCAGTAATGGCTGGAATTTCTGGAAGCAATTCAGAAGACACAGGATATATACATCCCAAAGAGGAAGAAGTATTTTAAAGGAAAGATGGTACAACTATGGCTAACAAGAGAAGTCAAAGCTAAAGCCAACATAAAATCCATAGAGAGGGCATATAATAGCGGAAAAATTAGTGGGAATTTAGAGGATTGGGAAGCTTTTCAAAACCAACAGAAGGCAATTAAAAGAGACATTAAGAATGTAAACATGGATTACAAAAGTAAGCTAACCAAAAATATCAAAGAGATACCAAAAGTTTCTTCAGATACATAAAGTGTAAAAGAGAGGAGAGAGTAGATATTAGACCATTGGAAATCAGTGCTGGAGAGCTACTTGTGGGAGACAACAATATAGTGGATGAACTGAATAAGTATTTTGCATCAGTCTTCACTGTGGAAGACACTAATGGTATGGTGGAAGTTCCATGTGTCAGGGGTCATGAAGTGTGTGAAGTTACCATTACTAGAAAGAAAGTTCTAGGGTTATTTAAAGATCTGAAGGTGGATAAGTCTCCTTGATTAGATGGTTAACACCCCAGGGTTCTGAAAGAGGTGGCTGAAGAGAAAGTAGAGGCACAGGTAATGATCTTTCAATAATCACTAGATTCTGGAATGGTTCTGGAAGACTGGGAAATTGCAAATGTCACTCCACCCTTCAAGGAGGGAGACAGGCAGAAGAAAGGAAATTATAGGCCAATTAGTCTGATCTTAGTTGTTGGGAAAATGTTGAAGTCGATTACTAAGGATGAGGGTGCTTGGAGGCACATAATAAAATAGGCCATAGTCAACATGGTTTCCTCAAGGGAAATTCTTGCCTGTGTTACGTACCCGTGACACGTGACAGTGGTGTTGAAGCTATACTGGACTTAAGGTAGTGGTCTTGTGATAGTGGAGTGACGTCATTTTCCCGCCAGTAGAGGTCATGTGACAGGTTTTTTTTACAGGGTATAAAAGGAGGACCCCTCCCTGTGAGGAGGGGCAGTTCATGGCTGGATTTGCCATTTTGACTTCATGCCACTGCGTGGTTCAATATTATGACACAGTTTAGTTGAAAGATGGAGTTTTATTTAATGCCTAAAGTTTAAAAGGTCATTGCCGGCAGTTTCTTTATAATACTGCCAGTTAAAAGTCAGTGGAGAGTGAAGATCGGAGTTCGGGAGCTAAAAGATCGAGGAAAGTGGATTTCGACGGTGAAACAGGTTCGACCTTGTTTGATCCTCATTCGGAAGGAATTCGTTGGCTGTCCCTATGTTAACCCCTGTGAATAGCAGAAAGGGTTTGGGTACAGTTTTGTCAAGGAAAGGTCAGTGCCATTAAGCCATTTCATTTCCATCTTCATAAATTCTCCGTGGGAAAAGTATAGCTCAACTGGGAGCTGTAGCGACACGACGTGAAAGAGAATTTAAATCTTCTAAAAAGTCTCTCCTTTAATGGACTGCAAGCATTTTGAACTTTTGCGGTATTACTTTGAAGAACTGTTTTTACAACATCGCTTTAAGAACTATTTTTAAGCCTTATCGCTTTAAGAACTGTTTAAGCAGCCGCACAGCAGCTGATTTCCGGTTACGTTAGTGATTTGTTTACTTTTGGGGGTTTGTTTTTCAGTGTTTAATAAATGTTTTATTTGTTATAAAAACCCCTGCCTCACTTATTTATTTATTGTTGCTGAATCCGTAACACCTGACAAATCTTTTGGAATTCTTTGAAAAAATAGTGAGAAGAATAGACAAAGAGGGAATTGTTTTTTTTTGTCATGTACTTGGATTTTCAGAAGGCCTTTGACACGGTGTCACACATGAGGCTGCTTAACAAGCTACAAGCCCATGGTGCTACAGGAATTATTCTAGCTTTGATAAAGCAGTGACTGATAGGAGGCAAAGAGTGGGAATAAAGGGAGCCTTTTCTAACTGGCTGCTGGTGTCTAGTGGTGTTCCACAGGGGTCTGTGTTGGGACTGATTCTTGTCAGTGGCTTCGTTGCAAAATTTGCAGGTGATATGAAGATAGGTGGAGGGGCAGGTAGTATGAGGAAGTAGAGAGGCTACAGAAGGACTTAGACAGAAATGGCAGATGGAATACAGTGTTGGGAAGTGTGCGGTCATGCACTTTGTTGGAAGAAATGAAAGGGTTGACTATTTTCCTAATGGAGAGAAAAAATATGAAAAACTGAGATACAAAGCGACTTGGAAGTTCTCATGCAGGATTCCCTAAAGGTTAATTTTCAAGTTGAGTCAGTGGTGAGGAAGGTAAATGTAATGTTAGCATTCTGTTGAAGAGGGCTAGAATATAAAAGCGAGGATGTAATGTTGAAACTTAATAGAGCAGCGGAGAGGCCTCACTTGGAGTATTGTGAGCAGGTTTGGGCCCGTTGTTTTAGAAAGGATGGGCTGAAACTGGAGAGGGTTCAGAGGAAGTTCACAAAAATGATTCCAGGATTGAGTGGCTTGTCACATGAAGAGCGTTGGATGACTCTGGGCCTGTATCACCAGAAATCAGAAGAACGAGAGTGACCACATTGAAACTTATTGAATGGTGACAGGACTTGATAGAGTAGATTTGGAAAGGATGTTTCCTATGGTGGGAGAACCTAAGACCAGAGAACACAGCCTCAGAATAGAGGGGAATCCTTTTCGAACAGAGATGAGGAAGGATTTCTTAAGCCAGAGAGTGGTGAATCTGTGGAATTCTTTGCCACAGGCAGCTGTGGCGGCCAAGTCTTTACGTATATTTAAGGCAGAAGTTGATAGATTCTTGATTGGTCAAAGCATGAAGGAATACAGGGAGAAGGCAAGAGATTGTGGGTGAGAGGAAAATTGAATCAGCCACACTGAAATGGTGGAGCAGACTCAGTTGGGCCAAATGGCCTAATTCTGCTCCTACCTCTTATGGTCTTATAGTTTTGTGATCTTATTAACATTCACTTTGGGTGTCTGGAGTGTGGGTGTGAAGAAGAAAGTCTTTGAAAACTATATGTAATTCAATGGAAGCATTGTAGATGCATTGTAACTATGTAATTGTCTTGCTGTTACCTTTGGTCTTTAGCATATAAAAATGTCATGTAATATTGGGTCAAGAGGCCTCCTCCTCCAAAGTGTTACAATGTGATGCCCGCTGCTCAATTTTATTGAATAGAAGTACAACATTTATGTATCCACTAGCTCCAATGTCTTTCCAGAGACTCCGTTCACCTTACAACGTCTGGGACACCTTCATGACCCAGCGATGGACCTCAGTGGGTGAGTGCTTTTGAAATTTACACTCACAACTAGGATCTCTTTGGGTCAATGACTACAGGATCACGAGGTAGCGCAAAAATGGTGGAGAAATGAGCTAATGGATATAGAAGTAGTGTGACGTGTGCATGTACAGCTGAAGGAAAACCTGAACTCAGCCCACCAGGAAGTTTTAGGTTTAGGGATAGCAGTGGGATCAAGAGCATCATAGGCCAGTGAGAGAGACCAGAGGAGGGCAAAGAGAAGTCAGTGAGTGGCTGTAGTGGATGTAGCTGATGTGGTTACACCAAGACTTGTTTTGTGTGTCAGCAACTGGGGCGCGAAGGAAGGAACTGCTGGAATAGACATGGGAGGGTAGAGGAGATGATGGCTAGAGGTAGTGTCCTGAAAAGAGAGGAGGGAGTGAGAATCGCTCACCAAAGCAGGCAGAGGCCACAGCATTCCGATTTGGCTGCTGATTGGGCTATGGAGCTGGTGAGGTCAGACAGACGGCCGACAACAACTTCTATTGCCAGTGGTGGCCATCCACTGATGTACACGAGAGTTATTAGGGGCCGGCAATGTGAGATGTTAGTGGACGCAGGGTCATCAGTATCAATAACTGATCTACCTCTGCCCATGGCCAGAGACACGATTTACATTACCAGTGCAGGAGATGACACAAGGAGGGCGGACAGAAGTCAGACCCAGGAACTTGAGATTGAGGGAGTGCAGCTTCCTGTAGATTTCTGGGTGCGCCCAAAGAGTGAAGGTGCTATCGTGGGGATAGGCACACTGAGTAAAGCTCAGCAAAAGGAAAAATAACATGAACAAGACAGGGACAGCGAACATGTGTGACCTGCAAAGCAACTAACATGGCCCACAGAGAGACCGCAGCCCCAAGCAGGGAGGAGAGTCAGGGTGACGTGTGGGAATCATGTCAGGAGGTCCCAAGGCTTGGGGCCAAGCACGGTCAGGAGCTGTAAGAAGTAGTACAGCTGCCTGAGGAGGTAGCAGTGATTAAAGTAAAGGCTCACCATAGCGGGGAGAGTAAGGAGCTGAAAAGGAACGATTGGGCAGGTATCAGTACAGGGGGACAGCAGAAGAACAAGAAGCTACAGAAATTACAAGTGTAGAGGAAGAAACTACAAATGCCGACTTAGTAAGATTACATGGAGATGGGAAGCACTGCTGTAACCAGGGTAACACACTGAGGGATCGAGCAAAGCAGCAGCAACATTCTGTGGATCAGAGAGAGCCAGAGGGAGGGAAGATGGTCCTCCCACAGCCAGGTGACCAGGTCACGGTAGGGGAGCTGGCTGAAAAGACAGGTTTCACTTCCTAATGGACAGAACCATGGGTGGTGCCCCAGATGAATGATGCCTGTGTGGGTGCACAGTCCAGGTGAGGCAGCCAGTGAAAACATTGGACTCAGGTTAAACCGTATGACCCACCTTCTTGGCGCCCTCGCAGACTGGGCGAGAGATCAATGTACCCGGTAACAGTGTCATTGCAGAGAACCCAAGCGGTGAGCACCAACCGGCTGCATCAGACCTGACCCCAGCTGATGGAAGCAAACACGAAAACAGAGGATACTGAGAGAGTGTGACAGCAAGCTGTGAATAGCATGTTAATTATAATGGTAACTGGACCTCCAGCTGCTGAAGGCAGATAATTATCACGTAGAACAGAAAAAACATTTGGGGAAAAATAGACGGGAGTTACAGCAGAGACATCAGGTTCCACAATTTCAATAGCATGCCAGACCACGAAAGAAAAGAAATTGCACACAGCTGGGCCCTTTCAGTGGTGGGGCCAGTGATCGACTGTCGCATCTGGAGGGGCTGCCACCAGGGTGAGATCCTTGCACCCATCCTGTGACACAGACATGGCAGGAAGACGAACCCAAGTGCAGGACTCCAACGCGGAGGCAGGATCAGGAGGCAGAATCTCCGTAGCGAGTGTAGAATCGGGACCAGGCTGAGTCAGGACCTGGGAGACTTGGTTTACGGAGAGATAGGGGGTTGAAGACTTGGAGCAAGGTTCCTCTCTCTCTCTCTCTGAGAGTCGACCAACAATCTGGCAAGGGCTGACCGGAGCTGTCGGAGTCTTATCCTCGGGTGGCTAATGGAAACCAGGTGCTGGTGATTGAGAGGAATTGGGGAAGATTGGGAATCAAGTGTGGGGATTAAGGACCAATTAGGGAGGAGAGGGGAAAGGTGGGAAATGCCAGCCAGGACCATGACACATCCAAACAGAGACCACCCCATCGACTCCTCGATGAGAGGTCTGAGAGACTAGTCATCATGATTCTGACAATCCTTTGGCATGACATGGAGTGTGAAGTGTTGCCTGTATGCCTGATACACGAAGGGGTGAAGATAAAGAATGAGATCAAACTGTAATCAGCCAGCAGGGAAGGAGGCAACAGGCGTACAGATGATGAAGCTGCATTTTATAGACTTGGTCAAATTTCCAGGGCGGGAGTCTTGTAGATAGTCATTAGGGATGAAAGCTCAGATGCAAATGCACGTAGGGTAACTAGGGAAGGGATTCCGAAGCACGGGACACTTTTGCTGTCCTGTTTGATTAGATCCTCCTTAAATTTTGGCCTTTCTGGAACAGATTTATCTTTGTCCAGGAGGGACCGCTAAGGTGAATTCTGGAGTTAGGGTATAGAGCAACTAATCTTCAAATATGAACACGGATTGTAGATTGGATTTAAAATGCAGCCCTGAACAATAGTTTTCCTAGAGCTGTGCACTGGAGTTGATTGCAAACCAGACAATGCTGATCAATATACACTTTGTGTGTCTGGAGTGTGGGTGCAAAGAAGGAAGGGTTCGAAAACTATATGTAATTGAAAGGAAGCACTGTAGATACATTGTAAATGCAGAATTGTCCTGCTGTGACCTTTGATCTTTAGCATAAAAAAATGCCATGTAATATTGGGTCGGGAGGCCTCTTCCTCCAAGAGTGTCTCAATATGGTACCTGCTGCTAGTTTTTGTTAAATAAAACACTCCTGTATCCACAAGCTTCAAAGTCTCTCTGTTGACTTTGTTCTCGTTACAGCAGGGACAATACTTGAGACTTCTTGGGCTGCTCCACTATATCCTCTGGGTGATATTATGCATGTTGTTTTAAAAATATATACAACAGCTGTCCTATACAACTTGAATGTTATTTAACTTGTACTGTAACACATACAAAATGCTGGAAGAGCACAACAGGTCAGACTGCTATGAATAAAGAACTGAGGTTTTGAGCCAAGACCCTTCTTCAGGACCTGCCTCAGTGTTACCCATGAACTACTGTTGAACTAGCCCAATTACAGCGTGAGGCATCAGAGGCTGAAAGACTTTATAGACTAAAGCACACTATGCGCAAGAATATAAAGGATATTCGGGTATAATCGAAAATGAGAGATTCTCGACCATAGTGAGAAAAGTAGCAGCAAATTATATGATTTGCCAAAGACACAACCTCAAAAGACACGGCCAGTATCTGCAGAAGGCCCTCCCCTGGAATCTATTTGTACATCTCCAAGTGGATTTTATGCTGTTACCTAAATGTATGGGTTATAATTATGCTTTTATCTCCAGGGGTAGAAGCTTATCAATCCCAGAGAAATAATGCTGTACCTGTTGTATTATAAGAATTTATACCTAGGGTTAAGATCCCTGAGAAAATCTCGTGACAATTGCCCTCACTTTATAGGTAAAGTTAAATAGGATTTGAGAACCAATGTGAGTGCCATTTCTCCTGTCTTTACCACCCACAATCGACTGGGACAGAAGAGGGCTCTGAAAAGCAGGTTAGCTAATTTGTGCAATGAGACACACTTATCTGGCCAGGCACACTCCCACTGACTCATGACAAATCACTGCACTCCAAACCACATGGGGAACAGGCCTATCTCTGCATGAGATAGTATTGGGACATCCCATATGTTTGCCAGTTGCCTCTCCCTTTTTGATTTAAACAGATAGATACTATGAGTGAAAGCACATCACCGTATCACACAGCACTAACTCAAGCTCTTAAGGGTTTCCATGAACAGGTAGTTGAAGCCCAGGTCATGTCTGGCCACAGGGTTAACGGCTGGGAGACTGGGTACAGCTGAGAGCTTACCAATGAAAGAGCTGCCTTCAGCCCCATTGAGAAGATCTGTTTCAAGTACCACTAGCTACTACTGTAAACAGCTCTAAAGGAGCAAGGGAAGCCGATGTGGGTCCATGTGCATTGCACGTCATGCTAGCAGTGCCACCAGACCAGGGAGCCAGTGGCCAGAAGAGCCTTGATTACAAGGATTGACTAATTGAACTTTTGCTTGCAAGCTTACGCGGTGACATGTTTCAGATAGTTTGCCAACGTACAGAACAGCATCCTGACACTAACACAATCAGTCACGATGATGGTTGTGTTCTAAAAGGTCCACATATTGTTACGTTCCTCAGTAACCGGGTGGTTTTCCAGCAAAGATAGATGGATGTACCGAAGCCGGATGCTACTATTTTCAAACGTTTTATTCAAAAAGGGGCACAAACGTATGGTTAATACAAACATTCAAATCATATACATCGTCAAAACTCAATCTAAAACACCGGTGTAATAATAATCATTCAAAACACAAGCTCGATCGTCGTCTAGGGGTAATGTAGATTTTATATCGTTCGCTGGATATCTAAAAGTCTTTTAGATCACGGCAGTTTCACTTAGTTGCCGGCGGAAGTGTCGCGTTGGTGCACTTTTGTTAGAAAGACAGAGAGCATGAAGCATTTACCCGACAGGTTTTCCAACCTGTAGGAGGTAGTCGGAAGTCTCGTTGGGGGAATGGACTCTCATCTGTGGCTTCCCCTGTAGCTAGGCCGTCTTCCGTGGTGAAGTCGCCAATCCCAGGCAAGGGAAGGACGCACACGAACCCCACCACCGGCTGTAGCTATTAAAACGCTGTCGCAGGATTTCTAGCGTTTCTCCTTCGTGTGTTTCCTTGGTGCGTCTGAGACCCCGCCTCAGCAGTCCCCCTTTATATCTGGACTGGCAGGGTTGTAGATGTCAATCAGGGTGGGGGGCGAGGCAATCCTTCCCCCATCACCCATCTCACATTGCCCTGAGATTTTGCACGTAGGCCAATTCCTTATCCCACAAAGGTGTCTCCCAAGACAATGGCTATGTCTGAGGCTTTTGTCTTGTTGAGCTGCCAATCCACATTCCAGACCGTAAGGCTCTCTCTCTCTGGCGATTCTCCCAAAGGAGGGGGCTGAGGTCATAGCAGGTTTTTTACCAGCGGTTAAAAACAGGTTGGTACAGTACTTTTTTTAAATCTACATACTACACAAGCTTTTCTCTTCACAGAGTACTACCATGATACGTTCAAGTCATTATCTAAACAGGTAACAAGTACAGTGCCCCTTTCTTTAATATCTTAACCTCACGTGCCGTACTAAAGTCTGGTAGCATCAAACTTCAGCTTAATAACCACCTTATTTATTTTCTTCAGCAACATAACTAAGGAGGGGTGATCTTAGCTTAGGTGCATCTACAAAAGTTTATACAAATACTAATCGTTTCGGTCGTGTTATTTCACCGGCAGGTCTCCAAAGGGGTTGTCTTTATTTTTCACAGACTTTGGCGCGAATCCGTACAACCGGCGTTGCTGTTTAAAAATGGCATTTCTATTACCCATCACCTTTTCCCGGTGAGTCCCCCCGTGGGGAACGTGAGTAATTTGGCGAGGTACTCTCCCGCCTTTCCTTCCCACAAGGGTTATTCTCTTAACTCCCCGTCCCCAACCTAGTCCATCAGGGGAATTTCCGCCCAGGTAGTTAACCCTTTTCCCAAGACCATACAGGCTGATGTGTTTCAGTGCGAACCTTTTCCTCCGGCCGCATTTAAATTTCGGCTTCCTCGCGGCGCTCTCTTGAATAACAATAGCGTGTGAGGCACCTTTACATTCCAAATCAGCCTGTACTCGATGCGCAGGCATCCATCTAGACTTTAACCTTTTTTCATTCGAGTTGGGAACTACAGATTTACCGTTCTCCCCCATAACAGTTACCTCTCCATTCGTAAACTCCACATTAACTCTGATCACTCCCCTCAGCACAACCCTCGGGGAACTCGCACCCCCCAAGGTTAACCCTTTCTTTCCCGAACCAAGTCTATCTGCTCCAAAAGGACGACCGTCTCGTCCAGCTGAGTCAAATACCTCAGACTTTCTGAGCTCCGTGACTAGGTTCAGGACTACGTGCATCCCCATCTTGGACACACTCAAAAGGGGCATTGGCCTCTTCCAGGCTTTCAATACCCGTACCCTTTTCAAATTCTAAATTCCCCTGATCCTCCCAGTTACTCTCTGGGCAACTCACTTCCAGAGTAAACTCAACCCCGCGGGCTGAAAAACCCCATCTGCTAACCCAGCAGACTTCTTCAAGGTAATGGCATCCTTTTCATCTAGGACTGCCCTCATTTCATTATCGGGAACATCTTTAGAATTTTCAACTTCTTCAAACAGTCCTGCCAAACCAGACAGATCATCCATGTCCAACCCTGGACATTTTAACAGCTTTATCTGTTTCTCATCTTTATTTCCTACCTCTAGGACCTTTCTCTTCGCTAAGGGAGGATCTACCTTCTCTCCCTTACCCCCTTTTACGTTACTATTCCTCGTTCTACCGCCCTCGAAACCCTCGTGGCACAGTGTCGGTAAAAACGTCGGAGTCGATTTTAAACTGCTCCCGTTCTCTGCTGCCGCTCTCGACAGGCTGCGAGTGTCCGCGCATGCGGGATAGCTCCGGGACTCTATGGGCGGGGCCTCAACACGCACCGGTCGGCGGGTCATAGTCATGGACGGCCAAACTCTTTCTCCTGCTAAATCGTTTCCAAGGAGGACATCCACATCAGTTCTCGGGAATTCTGATGGCACCCCCATTTCAACTGATCCATACACCAGCTCACAATCCAAAATGACCCTACGCAAAGACACCCTTTCTGTCCCTTTTCCTATTCCTCTCAGGGCTACCTCGCCCGTCGGAGGTCCGAATTGTAATACGTTACGGCTAATTAATGATAGCTCCGCCCCCGTGTCTCTCCAAATCCGTACGGAGATAGGCGGGTCCCCCTTCCTCACAGACACGGTTCCGTGACACATAAATCTCCGAACCCTCGCGCTCTCTGCTCCCCTGGGACACTCTTGCCGATTTTCTGATTACCACTGCACACCCGATAGGAATCGCTGCTTTCCCTCTCTCTGGCTCCTTTCTTGGAGCAAAGCATTTAGATGCAATATGACCCACCTTTCCACAATTAAAACAGGTCACACCAGGACCTCTCCTGCCGTCTTGCCTCTCCTCAATTTTACCACTAGCTCCCAGCGGGATTTCCGCCTCAGCCGGCGGACTTTCTCTACCGTTCCCATGGTCTCTCTGGTAACTTTTTGGCGAGGAAAACTGTCTTGTGGGTTAGGGCATATTCATCTGCGAACCTAGCCATCTCTGAGATGGACTGATTCGTCCTCTCATTTAAATACATTCGGATCTCCTCCGGAACACAACCTTTAAATTCCTCAATCAAAAATAACTCCCTGATACGCCCATAATTCTCGGCCACCTTTTCCGCGGTGCACCAGCGATCCAAGAGCACACCCTTCTCATGGGCTAGCTCGGTATATGTTTGATTCCTTAAATTTCGGAACCTTTGTCTATACGCCTCAGGTACTAACTCGTAACCTCGGAGAATGGCCTCCTTTACTTGATCATAATTCCCTTCCCTTTCTGGGGGCAGCGCGGCATATACCCGCTGTGCTTTCCCTCGTAACACACTTTGTAACAACGCCACCCACTGCTCTCTGGGCCACTTCTGATTCACTGCCACCTTCTCAAAAAGCAAGAAATAACTATCAACATCCGTCTCCTCGAACGGGGGGACCAACCTCAACGCCCGATTAAAATCAAACCCCTCCTCCCTCTCTTCCCCTTGAGCTCTTCGCTCTTGCTTTCGCCTGTCCAGCTCCAATTCATGGCTCCTTTGTTTCTCTTTCTCTTCTGCTTCTAGCTGCTTTAGCTGGAGCTCATGACCCCCTTTCATCTCTAATTCCTTTAGTTTGAACACCTGCTCCCTTTCCTCAGCCTTTTCCTTTGCAGCTCGTTCCGCAGCCTTTTCAGCTGCTTCTAGCTGCTTTACTTTAAGATCATGGTCCAACCTTGCTTTCTCCAACTCTACCTGATCTGTCCCACTCGCTAATCTCTTTTCGGGGACATTTTCCAAATCCTCAGCTGCAAACACCTCCTTTTCAATGTAATACTGATTTATGACCCTTCGCACTTCCTGCTTTTTCATTGCTGGCTTCACTGCTGTGAGGTCTAACGCCTGCGCCAAATTTACCAAGTCTGATTTTGTAGCCTTCCCTAGCGCCTCTACCGTCGGGTTTCTCATAAATTCATCCACATCCATCTTTGCTGGTTTCCTGTCTGGCTACCTGCATAACCAGATTTAAGTTTGGACTTACTGACTGACTTACTTACTACTTACTTACTGACCCTCCCCTTTGGTTTCAAATCCGGGACGAGCAACCCACTTGTTACGTTCCCCAGTAACCGGGTGGTTTTCCAGCAAAGATAGATGGATGTACCGAAGCCGGATGCTACTATTTTCAAACGTTTTATTCAAAAAGGGGCACAAACGTATGGTTAATACAAAACATTCAGATCATATACATCGTCAAAACTCAATCTAAAACACCGGTGTAATAATAATCATTCAAAACACAAGCTCGATCGTCGTCTAGGGGTTATGTAGATTTTATATCGTTCGCTGGATATCTAAAAGTCTTTTAGATCACGGCAGTTTCACTTAGTTGCCGGCGGAAGTGTCGCGTTGGTGCACTTTTGTTAGAAAGACAGAGAGCATGAAGCATTTACCCGACAGGTTTTCCAACCTGTAGGAGGTAGTCGGAAGTCTCGTTGGGGGAATGGACTCTCATCTGTGGCTTCCCCTGTAGCTAGGCCATCTTCCGTGGTGAAGTCGCCAATCCCAGGCAAGGGAAGGACGCACACGAACCCCACCACCGGCTGTAGCTATTAAAACGCTGTCGCAGGATTTCTAGCGTTTCTCCTTCGTGTGTTTCCTTGGTGCGTCTGAGACCCCGCCTCGGCAGTCCCCCTTTATATCTGGACTGGCAGGATTGTAGATGTCAATCAGGGTGGGGGGCGAGGCAATCCTTCCCCCATCACCCATCTCACATTGCCCTGAGATTTTGCACGTAGGCCAATTCCTTATCCCACAAAGGTGTCTCCCAAGACAATGGCTATGTCTGAGGCTTTTGTCTTGTTGAGCGGCCAATCCACATTCCAGACCGTAAGGCTTTCTCTCTCTGGCGATTCTCCCAAAGGAGGGGGCTGAGGTCATAACAATATTCAGAAGCTGTGTTGCCACCGCAGTCTATACCCTGAATTGTAGTGTGAAGGGAGCACAGGAATGCACTGCCCGTAGACAGGAGTGGCCATTGCACCTGCTCTGATGGATGGTACCAACCTTCCTACCAACAGACTGCATCGACCCCCAGCTCTGAAACTGCTTCGTGAGGGTCAGGGCGAAGTTTCTTATTGCAGTCATGATGGACTGGGAATAGATTTGGGTAAGAGTATGTGCTATGTCTATACCACAGATGAATCCTGAAAATGCTGCTTACTGGGTGTGTAACCATCAGTCCTATCACCGACTGCCAGGGGTAGAGAGCATCACCAGATCGAGCAAATATGGTACTACATAGGCCAGACAGTAACCACCCCTCAACAGCTTTGGTTTGGATGAAAGAGCCCGTTTTGGAAGGGTTATTCCTGGCCTGATGGTTACACACCGAGTAAGTAGAAACAGCAGCAGAATTGAACCCTGTTGTCGTACTGTAATAGTGTTACACTAGCAAGTTTGTTCAATTGTATATGAATACCCATGAATACAGCAATATGAAACTGTATTGCTCCAGGGTCAAGGTACAAAACACAGAACCAACAGTCACACACAGTACAAGATACATATACAATATCAGTAAAATGCAGAATGAAGTCCAAGCCTCTGAGTTCTCGAATGTCGCAGCAATCTGTACAGTTGATGTTTCAGGCTGAAACCCTTCAGCAGGATGGGGATACTTTTTTTTCCCGTAGATGCTACCTGACCTCCCGAGTTCCTCCAGCATTTTGTGTGTGTTGCTCAGATCTCCAGCATCTGCAGATTTTATCTTCTTGACAATATGGCTTGTCTTCTGTCAAGCGAACACTGGGTGGGGGAGAGCTTGGATGCTGTGCCACACCACCTCAGTGGAGGGCACCGACCCTGATGCCTCTACCTTGGGCGGCTGTAAACGGGCAACACTGCTACTATGCTACTGTGCCACAACCACACCTCCCGGCGCCCCCCCCCCCCACATAAAAATAGAAAATGCTGGAAAGAGTTTGCAGTTTAATCCTGATCTGTCCGAGCTGCAGTTTACCTTGAGCAAAACCTTTCCCACCACTGAGGACATTCTCAAGAGGTGGGGCCTCAAGAAGGCACCATTCACCTTTAAAGACCCTCACCATCCAGGACATGCTCTTGTCTCATGATCACATTTTAGGAACAACATCTGCTATCAGTTTTCTGAATAGTCCATGAATTCACGAAGGCCTCCCTTGTTATTCCTCATTATGCACTAATTATTTATGTATTTATTTGCTTGTTTGTTTATTTATTTGTTATTCTGTCATTTATAGTCTTTTGACGCAATGTGGAGCGGGCTAGGACTTTTTCTCCTTGAACGAAGAAGGGTGAGTGCTGACTTGACAGAGGCATTCAAGATTATAGTGTGGAAAGCCAAGCCCTTTTGCCCAGGCCAGCAGTGGCCAATACCAGAGGAGGAAAGTTTAAGGGAGATGCTAGAAGTAAGTTTTTTACAGTGGATTCCTGGAACACCCTGTCAGGCACAGACACGTTCAGCCGAGATGGCCTGTTTCCGTGCTGTAATTGTTATATGCTTATATGGGTGGTGGTAGAGACAGCTACATCAGGGGCACATGGTTGAAAATGAAATGGGGGGTTTGGGCTGTGTGTGACAGAAAGGTTAGATTGATTGTGGACTAGGTTAAAATGAGGGTACAACATTCCGGGCAGAAAAGTCCCTACTGTGCTGTAGCGTTTTACGTTCTATAATAATGTTTAAGTCTTTGCACTGTACTGTTGCTGCAACACAACATATTTCGCATTACATAAGACAGTGATCATAGAGATAATTCTCATTCTAGTTCTCTCTTTCACTTCCTCTCTCTCAATCATTTTCTGACTCCTTTTCAACCTCCGCCTCTTCCTGTGTCTGTCCGTCTCTCCCACTCTTTGTGTTGTATCCCTCTGTCTCTCTCTATATCGCTCTTGCTCCTCATCCTCACTTCCTTTTATGTCCAATTTATGCTTTTCTTATGAATGCTGTTTATCTGTGTGTCTGTGATGCTGCTGTGTGTAAAGTTATCATTCCACCTGTGCACACATATTGGTGCATATGGCAATAATCTTGACTCAGCATCTTTATTCCTTCCACTCTCTCTATCGCTCATTAACTCGCCCCTCTCAGAATCAGAATCTGGATTATTATCACCGGCATGTGATAATAAACTCTTGCTCCCTCTCCCTCTCCCTCTCCTTCTCCCCCTCCCTCCCCCCTCTCCCCCTCTCCCCCTCTCATTACACCACCCTCTCTTCCTTGCTTCTTTCTCTCTTTCACTCCCCTTCTCTCCTCTCCTGCACACCCTGTTGGCACTGGTGAAAAGTGGCAATGCTTTGCAGGAGGTTTACAAAACTTCTTTATGTACTTCTGAACTACTCTCACTGCAATCTGCAGCTGGTCATTTTCCTTTAGGCAACATATACTTTTGAATTGTCTTAACAAATTTTCAATTTCACAATCTTCTGAAGGACTTGGTAGAATTAACTCTCAAGGATGCAGGTATGGCACATTTAAGTGGACGAAGGTACATCGTCCTGGCTGTAAGAACAGAAAGAAGGAAGGGAGGACTCAAAGCCACACTAAAATGTCAGTGAACGAAACTTCCTCTACCCAGTATCTTATTGGCAAATGTACAATCGCTGGAGAATAAGATTGAGGACATAAGGGCAAGGTTGCTGAAGAAATGCCATGTCATTTCTGAAACATGTCATGTTTCACAGAGACATGGCTCACTCTGGACACACCGTAGACCTCGGTAAGACCAAACAGCTTCTTGACAAACCGGATGGAGCAGCCGCTGATTCAGAGAACGCAAAAGGTGGAGGGTCTGTGCGTCATGACAAACTGTTTGTGGCGCTCAGACACAGCAATCTGATTGAATTCCTGTTCTCCTGGCCTGGAACATCTAACGATTAAACGCCGACTGTTCTACTGAACAAGAGAGTTCTCCATGATCCTGAACAGGCACTCGAGGTACAAACAGGAAACAGCCTATCCCGGCGCCTTTAAAGTCATTGTCGAGGATTTCAGTCAGGTTTGTCTGAAGAAATTTCTGTCCAATTATCATCAACATATCACCTGCAGCACCAGGTGTCCCAACACACACGACCACTGCCATATTACCACAAGGAATGCCTGCTACCTGATTCCTAGACTGCATTTTGGGAAATCTGATCACTTGGCTGTCCTCTCCCTACCTGCATACAGGCAGAGGCTAAAGACAAGGCTCCAGTGGTATGGACACTGAAGGGGTGGTCACGGGAGGCAGAGGAGCAACTGTGGGATTAATACGAGTCAGTGGACTGGGCCAGGGTCTGAATGAATACATCACAGACTTTATAAATTAAGTCATAGATGAGTGTGTCCTCGCAAAATCATTCTGAGTCCTCCCCAGCCAGAAACCCTGCATGTACCACGCGACCTGCAATCTGCTGAGGGCCGCGTTGGTGCCATTCATGTCTCGGACCTCCAGAAAGCCACCGGCAGGTAAAATGGCAATTTCCGACCAAACCTGAGGCAAATGGGGATGCTATCACTTCTTACAAAGTGAAATGAAGGAAGATAGATGACAGCAGGGTTTCACTCCCAAATGATCTCAATATCGTCTAAGCTCGCTTTGACTGTCAAAACATGGAGGAACCTTCGCAAGCTGCCACAGACCCCAATGACCCCATGATTTCAGTCTCTGAGGCCAACATGAGAGCATCCTTCAGGAGGGTGAACCCACGGAAAGCATCCGGCCCTGATGGGGTACCTGGCCAAGTACTCAAGACCTGTGCTTATGAACTGGCTGGAGTGTTCACTGATATCTTTAACCTCTCGACTTGACAATCTGAAGAACCCATCTGTTTCAAGCAGGTTTCATTTATATCAGTGCCGAAGAAGAACGTGCTAACCTGTCTCAATGGCTATCGTCCAGTGGCACTTACATCTGCTGTGAGGAAGTGCTTTGAGAGGTTGGTAAGGAAGCATATCAAATCCTTCCTGAAAAGTGACTTAGATCCATTCCAATTTGCCTACTGATACAACAGGTCAACAGCAGATGCCATTCAATACTATCATTCCCTCAAAACTAATCAATAAGCTCCTAGACTTTGGCCTCAATATTTCATTCTGCAACTGGACCTTTGATTTCTTCACTTGCAGACCCTAGTCAGCTTGGATTGGCAATAACCTCTCCACAATCTCCATCAGCACAAGTGCACCACAAGTCTGTGTGCTTAGCCCCCTGCTCTGCATGCTTTATACTTATGGTTAAGTATAGCTCCAATGCTATAGTTAAGTTTGCTGATGACACCACTGTCATTGGCTAAATTAAATGTGGTGATGAAGCAGCATATAGGAGGGAGATTGAAAGTCTGGCTGCGTGGTGCCACAACAATGTCAATGTCTCCCTCAATGTCAGTAAGACCAAGGAGCTGATTATTGACTTCAAGAGAAGGAAGCCAGAGATTCATGAGCCAGTCCTCACCGGAAGATCGGAGGTGGGCAGGGTCAGCACTTTAAATTCCTTGGTGTTATCGTTTCAGAGATCTGTCCTGGGCCCAGCACATAAGTGCAATCACAAAGAAAACATTGTGGCACCTTTACTTTCTTAGAAGTTTGCAAAGATTCAGCATATCATCTAAAACTTTGACTAACTTCAATAGATGTCTGGTGGACAGTATATTATCTGGCTGCATCAAGCCCTTGAGTGGGAAATCCTACAAAAAGTAATGGGTAGGGTCCAGTCCATCATAAGTAAAGCCCTCCCCACCATTGAGCACATCTACAAGGACCAGTGTCGCAAGAAAGCAGGGTCCTTCATCAGGGACCCACACCACCCAAGTCAAGCTCGCTTCTTGCTGTTGTCATCATTTAAGAGGTACAGGAGCCTCAGGACTCAAACCACCAGGGACAGGAACAGTTATTACCCCTCAACCATCAGGCTCTTGAACCACAGAGGATAACTTTGCTTCACTCACTCCATCACTGCACTGTTCCCACCACCTATAGAATCACTTTCAAGGACACTTCATCTCACGGTCTCGATATTTTCTGTTTGTTTGTTTATTTATTTTCCTCTTTTTGTATTTGCACAGTCTGATGTTTACTGCACGTTGGTGGTTTGTCCATCCTGTTGGGGGTGGTTTTTCAATGATACTATTGTGTTTCTTGGGTGCACTGTGAATGCCCACAAGAAAATGAATCTCAGAGGTCTATATAGTGACACATATGTACTTTGATAATAACTTTACGTTGAAATTCAAACACTGTGACGCTACTCCTAGCTAAGTTGCCTGCCAATAAGGTTAAGGCCAGTGAATACCTGGTGATGCCTTGGGCTCTGTGGTGTAAATCGTGATGTTGAACTCTGTGGCCCTCTGACTCCTACTCCCCTTCCATGGTCAAACCCTACCTGGGGATCGTACCCTTCCTCCCCCATACACCCTCTCCCTCTCACCTGCTCCACCCCAGGTTCGTGTCCTCACCGCCCCGGAAATCCCTATCCCAGCACACCATAATAACGGTTCACACCAAGAGGATAAATTATGCTGAGTGACGTTTATTGCAAAAAACGCACAAGGTTGAACAAACAAACCAAGAGGCAATCAAACAATTTCATCTGTCAATTTGTACCTAAAGTATCTCCTTGCATAGCCTTTTGTGCCCGGGGAGGCATCTGATGTAGAGAGAGGGTGTTTGTGCAGGATGGATGGGGAGAGCAATGGTTGAGGTGGGGTGAGAGGGTCAAGGTCAGGAGAACTGGCATAAGAGAGGAATCCTCGAAGAGTGAAGAAGTCATACGGGGCAGCTGGGAGCAAGCTGAGAGGGCAAAGGTCAAGGAAAGATAACCTTTAGGGAGGGGATCTCTGAGGAAGAGGATTGGTTGGCCCATAGGAGCCCTTGGAACCCAGGCCCTCCTGCACTTGGGGCGTACTGATGGCAGGTGGGACCCTGCAGGTGGGAGACACAGGTGAAAGACAGATTGTAGGTGACCTTGCCGTACTTGAGGTAACACGTAAGATCTGTCGAGCCAGAGGTGAGGGGTACCTCACAGGTCCCCATGGCTTCGTTCCTAAACTTGTCCTCTTCGTAGACCGTCAGGGTGAGTTTCAGGTCAATGGTGGCCAGCACCTCACCCAGGTCCAGTCGGGCTTTCCACTGGGGGTTGTTATTATTGTACACTATTGAGGTCTGAGCTTTGACCCGCCCATAAGAGACCGTCACAAAACCATCAGTGCCTGTAAATCGGTCGCACCAGAGGTCGAAGCCCCTCATGACAGTGACCACCAGGTGCCCTATGCCTTTCTGCTTGGCACAGCAGAGTATGTTTGCCTCACTACTCAGGGTGAGCTGGAACTGTATAGATATTGCATGAATACTGCTCAGAGCCATGGAATTCTCAAATGCAAGCTGAATTCAGGAACCTACCTCATAACATTTAGAGTGGAACAGCCAATATCTTTGTTCTGTAAAGGCAGATGTTCCATTGCGTACAAACAGTAATGTAACTGAAAGTCAGCTCTCGATCATTGGTAGCACACTCATAAAATTGGTTGCATTCTGTTGTAAATCGTATGGTAAGTAAAATAATAAGGTTTACATCAAGTTAGCACATAGTAGATTTCAGCAAAATTCAACTCTACACTCTTTTGAGCTGAATGTATTACTTTCTATTCTATGCATTTTGAGTTAAGTATGTTTGCCTCACTACTCAGGGTGAGCTGGAACTGTATAGATATTGCATGAATACTGCTCAGAGCCATGGAATACTCAAATCCAAGCTGAATTCAGGAACCTACCTCATAACATTTAGAGTGGGACAGCCAATATCTTTGTTTAGTTCTGTAAACGCAAATGTTCCATTGCGTACAAAAGGTGATGAAACTGAGTCAGCTCTCCATTACTGGTAGCACACTCATAAAATTTGTTGCATACTGTTGTAAATCATATGGTAAGTAAAATAATAAGGTTTACATCAAGTTAGCACATAGTAGATTTCAGCAAAATTCAAAATTCAGCTCTTTTGAGCTGAATGCATTACTTTCTATTCTATGCATTTTGAGTTAAGGATGTTTGCCTGACTACTCAGGGTGAGCTGAAAACCAACCCTCTATCCATGCCAAACTCTATGCATCCTTATTTTATGGATAAGTTTTTTAAGTGGCACCTTATCGAACGCCTTCTGGAAATCCAATGACATCCATCTGTTCTCCTCTATCCACTGTGCTCGTTATATCCTCAAAGAGCCCCAGTGTTTGTCAAACAGGACCTGCCTTTGCTGAATCCATGCTGCGTCTGTCTGTTGGATCCATTTCTTTCCAGACACCCCGCTATTTCTGTAGTGATAGCTTCAAGCGTTTTCCCAACTACAGATGTTAAACTAACTGGTCTATAGTTACTTGCCTTTTGCCTACATCCTTTTTTGAACATTGGCGTGACATTTGTTGTCTTCCAATCCGCCAGGACCTGCCCAGAGACCAAAGGATTTTGGTAAATCATCACCAAAGCCTCTACTATAACCTCAGCCGTTTCTTTCAGTACCCTGGGATGCATTCCACCAGGACCAGGGGACTAGTCTGCCTTCAGGCCCACAAGTTTGCTCAGCACTACCTCTTTTCTTGGTGTTTCTTGGTGTTCACCTGACGGAGAATCTCACCGGGTCCCTCAACACCAGCTCCATAGCAAAGAAAGCCCAGCAGTGTCTCTACTTTCTGAGAAGGCTGAGGAAAGTCCATCTCCCACCCCCCCACCCCCCATCCTCATCACATTCTACAGGGGTTGTATTGAGAGCATCCTGAGCAGCTGCATCACTGCCTGGTTCGGAAATTGCACCATCTCGGATCGCAAGACCCTGCAGCGGATAGTGAGGTCAGCTGAGAAGATCATCGGGGTTTCTCTTCCTGCCATCACAGACATTTACACTACACACTGCATCCGCAAAGGAAACAGCATTATGAAGGACCCCATGCACCCCTCATACAAACTCTTCTCCCTCCTGCCGTCTGGGAAAAGGCTCCGAAGCATTCGGGCACTCACGACCAGACTATGTAACAGTTTCTTCCTCCAGGCTATCAGACTCCTCAATACCCGAAGCCTGGACTGACACCTTGCCCTACTGTCCTGTTTATTATTTATTGTAAATGCCTGCACTTTTCTGTGCACTTTATGCAGTCCAGTGTAGGTCTGTAGTCTAGTGTAGTTTTTTTTTCCTCTGTTGTTTTTTCAATTACGTAGTTCAGTCTAGTTTTTTGTACTGTGTCATGTAACACCATGGTCCTGAAAAACATTGTCTCATTTTTACTATGCACTGTACCAGCAGTTATGGTCGAAATGACAATAAGTGTGACTGGACTGCAGTGATAGCACGGGTATATGGAATTTACCGGTGAAGCTCCTTGCTCCGCGGCGGCAGCAGCACATTGCAATACATAAAAATAAATTTCATTACTATAAATGTATATATGTAGAGTCAAATTAAATAAATATTGCAAAAGAGGGAAACCAGCAGCGAGATAGTGTTCACAGTTCGTTCAGAGATCGGGTGAGAGGCGGGAAGAAGCTGTTTCTAAATATCGCTTGTGTGCCCCCCCCACCCATGGTAGCAACGAGAAGAGGGGGTGTGCCGGGTTACTGGTCACCCCCCCCCCGATGGTAGCAACGAGAAGAGGGGGTGTGCCGGGTTACTGGTCACCCCCCCCCCCCGATGGTAGCAACGAGAAGAGGGGGTGTGCCGGGTTACTGGTCACCCCCCCCCGATGGTAGCAACGAGAAGAGGGGGTGTGCCGGGTTACTGGTCACCCCCCCCGATGGTAGCAACGAGAAGAGGGGGTGTGCCGGGTTACTGGTCACCCCCCCCCCCGATGGTAGCAACGAGAAGAGGGGTGTGCCGGGTTACTGGTCACCCCCCACCCCCCCCCCCCTCCGATGGTAGCAACGAGAAGAGGGGGTGTGCCGGGTTACTGGTCACCCCCCCCCATGGTAGCAACGAGAAGAGGGGGTGTGCCGGGTTACTGGTCACCCCCCCCCCATGGTAGCAACGAGAAGAGGGGGTGTGCCGGGTTACTGGTCACCGACCCCACCCCCCCCCCTCCGATGGTAGCAACGAGAAGAGGGGGTGTGCCGGGTTACTGGTCACCCCCCCCCCATGGTAGCAACGAGAAGAGGGGGTGTGCCGGGTTACTGGTCACCCCCCCCCCCCGATGGGTAGCAACGAGAAGAGGGGGTGTGCCGGGTTACTGGTCACCCCCCCCCCTGATGGTAGCAACGAGAAGAGGGGGTGTGCCGGGTTACTGGTCACCCCCCACCCCCCCCCGATGGTAGCAACGAGAAGAGGGGGTGTGCCGGGTTACTGGTCACCCCCCCCCCCCGATGGTAGCAACGAGAAGAGGGGGTGTGCCGGGTTACTGGTCACCCCCCCCCCCCGATGGTAGCAACGAGAAGAGGGGGTGTGCCGGGTTACTGTCACCCCCCCCCCCCGATGGTAGCAACGAGAAGAGGGGGTGTGCCGGGTTACTGGTCACCCCCCCCCCCCGATGGTAGCAACGAGAAGAGGGGGTGTGCCGGGTTACTGGTCACCCCCCCCTGATGGTAGCAACGAGAAGAGGGGGTGTGCCGGGTTACTGGTCACCCCCCCCCCCGATGGTAGCAACGAGAAGAGGGGGTGTGCCGGGTTACTGGTCACCCCCCCCCCCGATGGTAGCAACGAGAAGAGGGGGTGTGCCGGGTTACTGGTCACCCCCCCCCCCGATGGTAGCAACGAGAAGAGGGGGTGTGCCGGGTTACTGGTCACCCCCCCCCCCCGATGGTAGCAACGAGAAGAGGGGGTGTGCCGGGTTACTGGTCACCCCCCCCCCCCGATGGTAGCAACGAGAAGAGGGGGGTGTGCCGGGTTACTGGTCACCCCCCCCCCCGATGGTAGCAACGAGAAGAGGGGGTGTGCCGGGTTACTGGTCACCCCCCCCCCGATGGTAGCAACGAGAAGAGGGGGTGTGCCGGGTTACTGGTCACCCCCCCCCTGATGGTAGCAACGAGAAGAGGGGGTGTGCCGGGTTACTGGTCACCCCCCCCCCACCCATGGTAGCAACGAGAAGAGGGGGTGTGCCGGGTTACTGGTCACCCCCCCCCATGGTAGCAACGAGAAGAGGGGGTGTGCCGGGTTACTGGTCACCCCCCACCCCGATGGTAGCAACGAGAAGAGGGGGTGTGCCGGGTTACTGGTCACCCCCCCCCTGATGGTAGCAACGAGAAGAGGGGGTGTGCCG